>NC_057796.1:347791122-347870643 GCF_018294505.1 Triticum aestivum | reverse complement strand
GGAGGCGGGGTGGGGGTATTCAAGGAGGGGGAGGGGGTGGCGTGGAGAGGGGGCAAGGCGGCGGCGGGGCAGCGTGTCCCTGGCGGACTCGGGCGGCGGCGGCGTCGTGCTGGGGAGGGAGACGACTCGGGCGGGCCGGCCTGGCTCGGCTGGGCCTCGGCCCAGTCGGGCGCGGGTTTTTTTTTAAATATTCGCCGCATCTAAAAAAAATCGCAGAAAAATAAATAAAAAACCAAAAAATGGTAAAACAAATTTTCCCCGTCTAATTAAATTAATTAGAACAAGGTGAACATTTTCTTGCCCCAAAAATGCAGTTTTGAAAACGTGCAATTTTTTTAATGCAATTAAAATTGCAAATAAAATCCGAATAAAATCCAATATTTGATTTTAATATTTTTCCTCCAATATTTCAATTATTTTGGAGAAGTCATATTTTCTCCTCTCATTTATTTTAATATGAAATATTTTTCGGAGAGAAAAATAATTAAAACCAAAATCCTCGTTTTATATTTGATAAAAATCAAATATGAAAAATCGAAAAAATCCCCAACTCTCTCCGAGGGTCCTTGAGTTGCTTAGGATTTATCGAGGATTTGCCAAAATGCAATAAAATATGCTATGCAATGATGATCTAATGTATAACATTCCAAATTGAAAATTTGGGATGTTACACCAGTACCCACCAGGGCGCGCTTGGGCCTTCTGGCGCGCCCTGGTACCTAGTGGGCCCCACAGGCCTCCTCCCGTGCATTTCTTTGGCTCCTTTGGTGTCTTCTGTCCAGAAAAAAATCTCCAAAAAATTTCCTGGCATTTAGACTTCGTTTGGTATTAATATTCTGCAAAGTAAAAAACAAGCAGAAAATGTCAACTGGCACTGGGCACTATGTCAATGGATTAGTCCCAAAAAATGATATAAAGTTGCTAGTAAATGAATATAAAACATCCAAGATTTATAATATAACAAAATGAAACAATTAAAAATTATAAATACGTTGGAGACGGATCATGCCTGCCCCGCCGGACTCGAAGGCGCGCGCCACCCGCCGTGAGAGGCAACGGGCAAGGGAGAGGGATGCTGCGGAGAGCTCTGTCCACCGCTGCCATGGGTTATCGGCGGAGCCCGACGAGGACGAGCGGCTCCTCGCATGGGTCTACCGGTGGTTGCTTATGACGGCGGAGACTGATGCTCGGTGGCTCCGCTGGAAGAACGCGAAGACCCTCCGACTTGCCATCAAGCAGTCCGAGCGGGAGGCGGAGGAGAAGGCGGCGGAGGCGGCTCGACTGGCCGAGCTCAGTCGCCAGCAAAACCGGGTCATCCAGCGCCTCAAGGGACTCGTCATCATCTCCTGCTCCTTGTCCGACGACGAGGGCTCCTCGTCCGACGAATCGGATGATCCTCAAGGGCCTAACTTTGGTGATCTTTTGGTGAACTATTGTGGTGTCCTATGTCTAACTCTATGTCCGGTCAGTTGATCTACGTAGTTTGATCGACGTTCCATAATCTAGTATGGACATAGGAGTTCGAATATGAGACACACGGATGTGGACGATTTGATTTGAGGGGTGCCTGCTAAGTGCTCGCGGACGCGCCCGGGCTCGTCCGCGGGCGTTTGAGGGGCAGGATTTGCCAAATCCGGATGTAGATACTCTTATCATAGTGTCTCAATGGCAATCAACAGTGCTTACGGGCTTTTTAAATACTCCCTACACTCTTGAATCATAGGCATATAGACACGTTTTAATATTCTATTGACATGATAGAAAACATAATTAAAGATGGCCTCAAATGAAAAAACTTTCAACATGAAAAGGTTCTGTATCGTCGAAACGAATAACTTTGATGTTTGGGTCATCGTCACCCGATATCATCTCACGGGCCGATGTTGTGCTCAAATTACTGAGATTCGGTATTCGGGGTACTATTCGGCCAATCACGTCTCCAAGACGACCTCAGATGAAAAGGTGTTCATGAAATGTCTTTGCCTCGTCGAGCCAATCGATTTTTATATTTGAATCATTTCAATACAAGGTTGTGTGCAAAAGTTACAATCAGCGCACCGTGGCCCGACTGTGAGTAAAATGTGGCGTCCGGCACCATTACCCCTGTATAATTGATATCTAGTCTGTAGGTCAAGTTATCACCTATTTTGCATGAACGATTCGGAACTCAAAATGGCCTTGAATCTAAAAATGATCAACACAAAAGTTGTCTGTCTCGTAGAAATGGAAAATTTTGCTTTTGGGCGCGTCTCCATCTGAGGCCGTATGTGGCATGTGGGCCTAAAAAAAGAACTAATGTCTTAGACCTACCTAAATTTGAGTTTGGTTAATTTTGGAAGGATTTGGACAGAATTTAGTGTCCTTTTTACCTTTACCTTTTTATTCTTTACCCTAGTTCTCCATCTTCTCGTTCTTCGTGTTAGAGGGCAGCGATCCATGAGGCCCTAGGGGCGATTAGTTCAACCAAGCCCATAGTCGCCACACGCTCTGACAGGATCCCTCCCGGACGTGTGGGGTTTTGGGTCTACAAAAGCATCTGTCGAATTACTTGCGTACCACGCTTTCGGTCGGGGTACATAGTGAGGCGTTCATGTGTGAACATACCCCTTTTTGAATTATTTTTTAAAATCCCATAAATGGTAAATAAATGATAAAAATATTTTTTTGCTTCAAACATATTTGATAACATTTAGATAATATCATAGGACATATGTGATCCATATACATGTGTTCACCACATGATTATGTTCATGATATTGATCAAATCTCAAAAAAAAAACCTTTCAGGACATTTTCAGTATTTGAAACATTTCCATAGGAAATGTTCACAAATAAATGCAAGAAAATTTCAGTAAGTCACAATTGACCTTGGTACGTCCATTTTGCATCATGCTTTTATATCGATATTTATTGCATTATGGGATGTTATTACACATTATATCACAATACTTATGCCTTTTCTCTCTTATTTTACAAGGTTTACATGAAGAGGGAGAATGTCGGCAACTGGAATTCTGGGCTGGAAAAGGAGCAAATATTAGAGACCTATTCTGCACAACTCCAAAAGTCCTAAAACTCCACGAAAGTCAGTTTTGGAATATATAAAAAATATTGGGCGAAGAAAGCACCAGAGGGGGCCACCCACCATCTACGAGGGTGGGGGCGCGCCCTACCCCCGTGGGCGCGCCCCCTGCCTCGTGGGCCCCTGGCAGGCCACCGGTGCCCATCTTTTACTATATGAAGTCTTTCGCCCTGGAAAAAATAAGGAGGAAGCTTTCTGGACGAAGGGTCGCCGTCTCGAGGCGGAACCTTGGCAGAACCAATCTAGGGCTCCGGCGGAGCTGTTCTGCCGGGGAAACATCCCTCCGGGGAGGGGGAAATCATCACCATCGTCATCACCATCGATCCTCTCATCGGGAGGGGGGTCAATCTCCATCAACATCTTCACCAGCACCATCTCATCTCAAACCCTAGTTCATCTCTTGTATCCGATCTTTGTCTCAAAACCTCAGATTGGTACCTGTGGGTTGGTAGTAGTGTTGATTACTCCTTGTAGTTGATGCTAGTTGGTTTATTCGGTGGAAGATCATATGTTCAGATCCTTTATGCATATTAATACCCCTCTGATTATGAACATGAATATGATTTGTGAGTAGTACGTTTGTTTCTGAGGACATGGGAGAAGTCTTGTTATAAGTAGTCATGTGAATTTGGTATTCTTTCGATATTTTGATGAGATGTATGTTGTCTTTCCTCTAGTGGTGTTATGTGAACATCGACTACATGACACTTCACCATTATCTGGGCCTAGGGGAAGGCATTGGGAAGTAATAAGTAGATGATGGGTTGCTAGAGTGACAGAAGCTTAAACCCTAGTTTATGCGTTGCTTCGTAAGGGGCTGATATGGATCCATATGTTTGATGCTATGGTTAGGTTTACCTTAATACTTCTTTTGTAGTTGCATATGCTTGCAAGAGGGGTTAATCATAAGTGGGATGCTTGTCCAAGGAAGGGCAGTACCCAAGCACCGGTCCACCCACATATCAAATTATCAAAGTAACGAACGCGAATCATATGAGCATGATGAAAACTAGCTTGACGATAATTCCCATGTGTCCTCGGGAGCGCTTTACTTTATATAAGAGTTTGTCCAGGCTTGTCCTTTGCTACAAAAAGGATTGGGCCACCTTTCTGCACCTTGTTTACTTTTGTTACTTGTTACCCGTTACAAATTACCTTATCACAAAATTATCTGTTACCGATAATTTCAGTGCTTGTAGAGAATACCTTACTGAAAACTACTTGTCATTTCCTTCTGCTCCTCGTTGGGTTCGACACTCTTGCTTATCAACAGGACTATGATAGATCCCCTATACTTGTGGGTCTTCAAGACTCTTTTCTGGCACCGTTGCCGGGGAGTGAAGCGCCTTTGGTAAGTCGAATTTGGTAAGAAAAAATTTATATAGTGTGCTGAAATTTACTGTCACTTGTTACTATGGAAAGTAATCCTTTGAGGGGCTTGTTCGGGGTATCTTCACTCCGACCAGTAGAGCAAAGAGTTGCTCCTCAACCTACTGAACCTATTGAAAAGTTTACTTTGAAATTCCTTCGGGTATGATAGAGAAACTGCTAGCTAATCCTTTTACAGGAGATGGAACATTACATCCCGATTTGCACCTAATCTATGTGGATGAAGTTTGTGGATTATTTAAGCTTGCAGGTATGCCCGAGGATATTATCAAGAAGAAGGTCTTCCCTTTATCTTTGAAGGGAAAGGCATTGACGTGGTTTAGGCTATGCGATGATATTGGATCATGGAACTACAACCGATTGAAATTGGAATTTCATCAGAAGTTTTATCCTATGCATCTGGTTCATCGTGATCGTAACCATATATACAATTTTTGTCCTCGCGAAGGAGAAAGTATTGCTCAAGCTTGGGGGAGGCTTAAGTCAATGTTATATTCATGCCCCAATCATGAGCTCTCAAGAGAAATGATTATTCAAAAAATTTATGCTCGGCTTTCTCTCAATAATCGCTCCATGCTCGATACTTCTTGTACTGGTTCTTTTATGATGAAGACTATTGAATTCAAATGGGATTTATTGGAAAGAATTAAACGCAACTATGAAGATTGGGAACTTGACGAAGGTAAGGAGTCAGGTATAACACCTGAGTTTGATTGTGTTAATCTTTTATGGATACCGATGCTTTTCGTGAATTTAGCACTAAATATGGACTTGACTCTGAGATACTAGCTTCTTTCTGTGAATCATTTGCTACTCATGTTGATCTCTCTAAGGAGAAGTGGTTTAAATATCATCCTCCCATTGAACTAAAATTAGTTGAACCTATTAAAGTTGAAGAAAAGACTATCACTTATAATGTTGATCCTATTTTTCCTATCGCTTATATTGAGAAACCACCTTTCCCTGTTAGAATAAAGGTTCATGCTAAAGCTTCAACTGTGGTTCATAAGAGTAATGCTAGAACGCCTACACCGCTTGAGCAAATTAAAGTTGAACCTAGTATTGCTATGGTTAAAGATCCACTACTGCAGGATGCTACTAACGCGACACTACGATCAGAGACCCTTTCACGAAACTGCGTTCGATGCATTAATCACAAACGGGGATGTAAAAAAACCGTCAAAAAAGGTGCAAAATGTTTGCAATGGAGGGTGCATCAAACATGGTTCAGATTTTAGTTGCGTGTGCGATCCAGGGCATACGGTTCAGTCCAATAACTGTTTGCGATGAGGCGGAACAAAAGAAACGGGAAGCCTGACGAAGGCGTGTGCGATATAGAGCATACGGTTCACTCGGATGAACTGTTTGTGATTAGGCAACACAAAAGAAACGGGCAGCCGGATGAAGGTGTGTGCGATATACAACATACGGTTCACTCGGATGAACTACTTGTCATTAGGCAACACAAAAGAAATGGTCAGCCAGATCAAGGTGTGTGTGATTGAGGGCATACGCTTCAGAAGGATTAACTGTTTGCGATTAGGCAACTAAATAGAAACGGGTAAGCCAGATCAAAGTGTCTGCGATTGATGGCATACACTTCACATGGATGAACTGTTTGCGATTAGCCACAACAAACTGAAACAGTTAGACAGATCTACGTGTGTGCGCTAGACGGGCACACCCATTCTAACTAAAAGAAGCGTGCGCGATGGTACTAACGAGAGCGCATGGTTGTTGGAACAAGACGTGTGCTGACATTGCCTATTGCGGTGCACCCTATGGTGCAAACGTCACGTACGCGGCCGAGAAGGTGTACGTGTGCACGTTACGCCTTTCAGGAATAGTGCCGCACTTATAACCGTCAGTAAATTTTGAGCATGCGTCCCGTCACAATTTTTTTTAGAAGAAGAGGGAGGCCGCGTCCCGTCACATTCCAAATTGCAAACCTGTTCCCACCGATCAAATTCTAAACGGTTTCCCACTTAGAAGCGTATTACTACGCGGTTATAAATACTACTACTCCAAGATGACTGCACATTCCTCCTCAACTCCTCATCCACAAAAAGTTCAAAACAAACAAGTCATTCATCATCGTTCCCTTGCGTCCGCCATGGCCAGTGTGAGTTCTGGGTCGAGAGATTGCCACCAGGGAGAGGCGAGCCTGGAAGCGGGAGCACGAGAGATGTCCCTCCTCGCCGCGAAAGCAGCCAACATGTCCCGCCGCGTCGCTGAAGAAGCACGGAGGACCCGCCGCGCCGTCGATGCAGCAGACTGGTCCGGCCGCGCCGCGGAAGCAGAAGAGATGTCCCGCTGCGCCGCGAATGCAGCAGAGATCTCCTCCCATGCTACGGTGGCCTGGGAAAATGCCTTGCGGGCAGGCGAGGACTCTTACAGGTGCATGCGTGCCCTCGTCCTTAGGCAGATGGATCAGATCTCCAGATGGGCGAGGTTGCAGGATGACCTGAAAGCCTCGTTTGACCAGTCTACCGACGCCATCGGTAACTAAATGAGAGCAATGCGAAGCTCCGGGCCGAGCGCAACCTGCTGAGGGCGAAGATCATCGGAAGTGCGGAGCAGCAGGAGCAGACCACTGCCTTGTTGAAGAGGACTGGCGTCATCATTGAGAAAGTTATGGACGAGAATGCCATGTTGCGCATCGAGCGCAGAAGTCTGGTGGAGTAATCTGTGGATGCTCTCAACCAGCATCTTGAGGACAAGAAAGAGCTCGTCTTCGCTCGCCGCGGAGACTAGTTCCCGTGGCCTGCAGGAACGCATCAAGAAAGTAGAGATCAGCGAGCCAGATCGTTGTCTTCCTTCTTCTTTTGCCCTTGTGTATTTCGGGTGTTGCCGCATGTGGCTTTTTTTAATTATGTTTCTAAGTATGTAAGACAATTATTATCCACTGTCATCGTCCTTATATTCATTAGCCTTGCTATAAGTCACAGTCGATGCTATATAGGTCCGTCGGATCTTACATCAAGATCCGTGCAAAACTTTCTTTTCAGATTTTCATAATTCTCTCTTAAATCTCAGTCGACATATAGCCATGCCGTAGAACAGGTGCTCGGGTGCCATTAATGGAGACGTTGGGAGGAAGGTGCGCGGCGGGTAGCGGTCAAAGGGCTCTCCTCCCAATGAGCATGCGCAGGGGTCTGATCGCACACTTCCCGTACTCAAATAGCTACCCCGCATGGCACCTCCTAGCCAATAAAAAAAGGGGACGCGTGGCCGCACATAATTCGTAAGTCGAACGCCCACGGTTTCAATAATACTTGTGTTTCCGATTTGTAACGTGACAGCACGTGTTCCAAAATGACTTTGTTGATTGTTAATGTGTGCGCCTTCGCAAATCGGACAGAAAAATTACCACAGCATGTGGGTGCCATGTCATGAGACCATGCCAAGTTTCATGATTTTCAGGCGTGTTTTGGAATTACAGGAATTAAAAAATCAAGTTTCTCAATCTTTCCGGCCGAGCCACGACGCCCAGATGTTTGAATTTCACTCCCATCTCTTGCATGGGACCTAGAAATTCACCCAAGGACACACATGTGATTTTTCAAACAACTTCGGTGCACTGGAGCATGTGCTTGTAGTTCAAATTTGAATTATGCACATTAAATGCCCAGAAACTCAATTAATGTATAAAAAGGCCAAACGAACCCGGAATAATTCCAAAATTTAGCACGATACTTCTATTTGGTCTAATCTGACTATGTAAAAAATAAGGCGGGAGAAGGCAGTGTACGTATGTTGTTTCGCACACGGAGGTGACACGTTCCCTCTCGGAACCACGAGCCTTCTTGAGGGAAGCTCCAGTTTGCAAGAAGCTTACACCAAAGCTTGTCCCAATTCGGCCAAAAACATTACCGCAGCATGTTGGTGCCATGTCATGAGACCATGCCAAGTTTCATGATTTTCAAGCGTGTTTTGGAATTACAGGAATTAAAAAAACCAAGTTTCTCAATCTTTCCGGCCGAGCCACGATGCCCAGATGTTTGAATTTCACTCCCATCTCTTGCATGGGACCTAGAAATTCACCCAAGGACACACATGTGATTTTTCAAACAACTTTGGTGCACTGGAGCATGTGCTTGTAGTTCAAATTTGAATTATGCACATTAAATGCCCACAAACTCAATTATTGTATAAAAAAGGTGAAACGAACCCGGAATAATTCCAAAATTTAGCACAGTACTTCCATTTGGTCTAATATGGCTGTGTAAAAAATTAAGGTGGGCGAAGGCAGTGTACGTATGTCGTTTCGCACACGAAGGTGACATGTTCCCTTTTGGAACCACGAGCCTTCTTGAACGAAGCTCCGGTTTGCAAGAAGCTTACACCAAAGCTTGTCCCAATTCGGCCAAAAAAATTACCGCAGCATGTTGGTGCCATGTCATGACACCATGCCAAGTTTCATGATTTTCAAGCGTGTTTTGGAATTACAGGAATTAAAAAACCAAGTTTCTCAATCTTTCCGGCCGAGCCACGACGCTCAGATGTTTGAATTTCACTCCAATCTCTTGCATGGGACCTAGAAATTCACCCAAGGACACACATGTGATTTTTCAAACAACTTTGGTGCACTGGAGCCTGTGCTTGTAGTTCAAATTTGAATTATGCACATTAAATGCCTAGAAACTCAATTAATGTATAAAAAAGGCCAAACGAACCTGGAATAATTCCAAAATTTAGCACGGTTCTTCTATTTGGTCTAATCTGGTTGTGTAAAAAAATTATGGCGGGAGAAGGCAGTATACGTATGTCGTTTCGCACACGGAGGTGACACGTTCCCTCTCGGAACCACGAGCCTTTTGAGGGAAGCTCCAGTTTGCAAGAAGCTCACACCAAAGCTTGGCCCAATTCGGCCAAAAAAATACCGTAGCATGTTGGTGCCATGTCATGAGACCATGCCAAGTTTCATGATTTTCGGACGTGTTTTGGAATTACAGGAATTAAAAACCAAGTTTCTCAATCTTTCCGGCCGAGCCACGACGCCCACATGTTTGAATTTCACTCCCATCTCTTGCGTGGGACCTAGAAATTCACCCAAGGACACACATGTGATTTTTCAAACAACTTTGGTGCACTGGAGCATGTGCTTGTAGTTCAAATTTGAATTATACACATTAAATGCCCAGAAACTCAATTAATGTATAAAAAGGCCAAACGAACCCGGAATAATTCCAAAATTTAGCACGGTACTTCTATTTGGTCTAATCTGGCTATGTAAAAAATAAGGCGGGAGAAGGCAGTGTACGTATGTCGTTTCGCACACGGAGGTGACACGTTCCCTCTCGGAACCACGAGCCTTCTTGAACGAAGCTCCGGTTTGCAAGAAGCTTACACCAAAGCTTGTCCCAATTCGGCCAAAAAAATTACCGCAGCATGTTGGTGCCATGTCATGACACCATGCCAAGTTTCATGATTTTCAAGCGTGTTTTGGAATTACAGGAATTAAAAAACCAAGTTTCTCAATCTTTCCGGCCGAGCCACGACTCTCAGATGTTTGAATTTCACTCCAATCTCTTGCATGGGACCTAGAAATTCACCCAAGGACACACATGTGATTTTTCAAACAACTTTGGTGCACTGGAGCCTGTGCTTGTAGTTCAAATTTGAATTATGCACATTAAATGCCTAGAAACTCAATTAATGTATAAAAAAGGCCAAACGAACCTGGAATAATTCCAAAATTTAGCACGGTTCTTCTATTTGGTCTAATCTGGTTGTGTAAAAAAATTATGGCGGGAGAAGGCAGTATACGTATGTCATTTCGCACACGGAGGTGACACGTTCCCTCTCGGAACCACGAGCCTTTTGAGGGAAGCTCCAGTTTGCAAGAAGCTCACACCAAAGCTTGGCCCAATTCGGCCAAAAAAATACCGTAGCATGTTGGTGCCATGTCATGAGACCATGCCAAGTTTCATGATTTTCGGACGTGTTTTGGAATTACAGGAATTAAAAACCAAGTTTCTCAATCTTTCCGGCCGAGCCACGACGCCCACATGTTTGAATTTCACTCCCATCTCTTGCGTGGGACCTAGAAATTCACCCAAGGACACACATGTGATTTTTCAAACAACTTTGGTGCACTGGAGCATGTGCTTGTAGTTCAAATTTGAATTATACACATTAAATGCCCAGAAACTCAATTAATGTATAAAAAGGCCAAACGAACCCGGAATAATTCCAAAATTTAGCACGGTACTTCTATTTGGTCTAATCTGGCTATGTAAAAAATAAGGCGGGAGAAGGCAGTGTACGTATGTTGTTTCGCACACGGAGGTGACACATTCCCTCTCGGAACCACGAGCCTTCTTGAGGGAAGCTCCGGTTTGCAAGAAGCTTACACCAAAGCTTGTCCCAATTCGGCCAAAAAAATTACCGCAGCATGTTGGTGCCATGTCATGACACCATGCCAAGTTTCATGATTTTCAAGCGTGTTTTGGAATTACAGGAATTAAAAAAACCAAGTTTCTCAATCTTTCCGGCCGAGCCACGACACTCAGATGTTTGAATTTCACTCCAATCTCTTGCATGGGACCTAGAAATTCACCCAAGGACACACATGTGATTTTTCAAACAACTTTGGTGCACTGGAGCCTGTGCTTGTAGTTCAAATTTGAATTATGCACATTAAATGCCCAGAAACTCAATTAATGTATAAAAAAGGCCAAACGAACCTGGAATAATTCCAAAATTTAGCACGGTTCTTCTATTTGGTCTAATCTGGTTGTGTAAAAAAATTAAGATGGGAGAAGGCAGTGTACGTATGTTGTTTCGCACACGGAGGTGACACGTTCCCTCTCGGAACCACGAGCCTTTTGAGGGAAGCTCCAGTTTGCAAGAAGCTCACACCAAAGCTTGGCCCAATTCGGCCAAAAAAATACAGTAGCATGTTGGTGCCATGTCATAAGACCATGCCAAGTTTCTTGATTTTCAGACGTGTTTTGGAATTACAGGAATTAAAAACCAAGTTTCTCAATCTTTCCGGCCGAGCCACGACGCCCACATGTTTGAATTTCACTCCCATCTCTTGCATGGGACCTAGAAATTCACCCAAGGACACACATGTGATTTTTCAAACAACTTTGGTGCACTGGAGCATGTGCTTGTAGTTCAAATTTGAATTATGCACATTAAATGCACAGAAACTCCATTAATGTATAAAAAGGCCAAACGAACCCGGAATAATTCCAAAATTTAGCACGGTTCTTCTGTTTGGTCTAATCTGGCTGTGTAAAAAAAATTAAGGCGGGAGAATGCAGTGTACGTATGTCGTTTTGCACACGGAGGTGACACGTTGCCTCTCGGAACCAGGAGCCTTCTTGAGGGAAGCTCCGGTTTGCAAGAAGCTTACACCAAAGCTTGTCCCAATTCGGCCAAAAAATTTACTGCAGCATGTTGGCGCCATGTCATGACACCATGCCAAGTTTCATGATTTTCAACCGTGTTTTGGATTTACAGGAATTAAAAAGCCAAGTTTCTCAGTCATTCCGGCCGAGCCACGACACCCAGATGTTTGAATTTTATTCCCATTTCTTGCATCGGACCTATAAATTCACCCAAAGACACCCATGTGATTTTTCAGCAAACTTTGGTGCATTGGAGCATGTGCTTGTAGTTCAAATTTGAATTATGCACATTAAATGCCCAGAAACTCAATTAATGCATAAAAATGCCAAACGGACCCAGAATAATTCCAAATTTAAACACGACACTCATGTACTAGTTGCATGTTCACTGTACGTAAATGTTCTAGCAATTCAAACACCATCCTTTCCCTCCGTAACAGCATTTTGTATTTAAAAACATAATGAAAAAAACAGGTATACCACAAACAGTTTACTAGAATGAATTGTGTGGGATGCGATATAAAATATCTTGGCGCACCATCTTGTCTGGCTTATGCAGGAAGCTTCGTCGTCTGCAGTCCACAGCCCCCGCTTGAACCACACTTGTGCGCCAGTTTCTCGCGGCACCGAGCGAAATTGTTTTGCCTCCGCGGAAATATCTATCTCCCCGCCCCCTCCCTCCTACCAAAAGCCACATTTCCACTGTTCCTCCTAGCTTTCCAAGTTCAAACCTTCACTTCTTCTTACTGGCAGCTCAGCCTCCTCGCCGGCGACCCTTTTTCTTGCAGCGTCGCCTCCTCGCCGGCTACCCTTCTTCTTGAAGCGCCGCCTCCTCGCCGGTGACCCATCTTCTTGCAGCGCCGCCTCCTCGCCGGTGACCCTTCTTCTTGCTGCGCGGCCTCCTCGCCGCCGACCCTTCTTCTTGCTGCGCGGCCTCGTCGATATGGTCAGGTAATCCACATCCCACCCACACCATCCTCCTCCTTTCTCATCCCACATGCCCCGACTGACGGAGCGACACCTTCCACCGAAATCACTTCCCCTCCTCCAATTAAGCGCCGCCCACAGCCATTTTACACGCAGTATAACGTGGAGCTGGGTAGCATGCGGCCGCACGCGCGAACGGGGTTGCTATGGCTGACATGCGTGTCGACCACCAGATCTTGGAGGAGCACCTCGTCTTCGATGCCACCGTCGACACCGCCGCACGGTTGTCTACTTTAAAATACAGTTCGTGTTGTTTTCTCAAGGCCACCGCCAGTGCCTTCTAGTGATTTGTCCTCTGTAATATTAATATGCAATCTGATGTTCAGTTAACAGTTTGGTCCTATGAAATGTAATGTTTAGTTAACACTTTGGTCCAACAATTGCTACATTTCGTAGTACTGTTCTCAAGCATTCTTTGTTTTGTTAACTGTCTTATCTTCTAGTACATGTTTCTATTCTGCAATGTTTGGTTCAGTTCTCCAATTCGATTTTCATTTGCTATGGGTACAATTTTGTATTGTTATGCATGTGACACCAATCGAATTTGGATGTACTCAATACATATTCTACTGATAGTATGGCAACTCTTAGTTAACCTGATCAAGATCTTCCTTATGTGTGTTGCAGGGAAACAATGGTAGACACTGCGGTTTACCATCGAGGTTTGTTCAAGCAGGGACCTTTGGATAATAGCACATTATTGTGCAGTTGCAGGAATCATTCTAATATTTAGGTTTCTTACAATTTGGTCTTGCACATGTAGGTCCTGCTGTCAGAGGCTTAGACCCGCTGTTCGACCCATTTTGCATATGGGGAAATGAGATGTCCATGAATATCAGTCAAGTCAAGAAACTCGGAAAGATTGTTAGGATGAAGAAACTTGCGACGAATAACAGCAAGATCTTTGTTTGCACAATGAAGAAGACATCAGTCAACTATAGGATGGTACCAACTCTTTTACCTTGTTTTTACTCCTTGCGCCATTTCAAAATTTACAACAGCAATTTATGCATAGCTTTGTTTTTAGTACTTTTCAAAGCATTTCACCGATGATTACCTCTCAAACCACCTGCATGGTCAAGAGGCGAGGAATGTATTCATTCAACACCCACGGTACAATATTGAAGTCTTGTTGAAGAGGACGAAGGTTGGGCGGGCAATTATCCATAGCCACTGGCCTAAAGTTGCAAGGACATTCAACATCACTGAAGGCTCAATATTTGCCTTCCGCTTCTGAAGTTTCCCAGATGAGATTCATCTGTCTATTTACCGTGTATGATGCTACTTTCCAAAGGTTTTTGATGCTGCATGTGAAACTTGTTGCTGTTGTGTAATGCTGTAACTGAGTGTCAAAGCTATCTGATGTAATTCGATTATGAATCCTGGTTGCTTTTATACGGATATGAAATATCTGGCGTGTTTTATAAGAAATATCAGTTTGATTAGTACATGGATTATCAATAATATGCTAATTACCCTGCTTATTGGGGTTTTCTATTGCAAACGGTTACTCAGACAGCACCGTGGGAGATGAACTCAAACAACCCGCACGGTTTCTAGAAAGTAGGCGTGTTTGATCAACTAACAATCACACACGGCTTCCGGCATCGAACTATTTGCGTTAGGCCACCTTGCACAAACGTTTCCACACAAAGAACTGTGTGGGATGTACATACCTACGGAAATGATTTTCTGGGATTCACTGTGTGGGATGTACATACCTACGGAAATGATTTCTGGGATTCACCGTGTGGGATGTACATACCTACGGAAATGATTTCTGGGATTCACCGTGTGGGATGTACATATCTACGGAAATGATTTATGGGATTCACCGTGTGGGATGTACATACCTACGGAAATGATTGGGTTTCGATGGCTCTCCCGATCGCACACGGCCCCAGCCTGGGTCCCAGGAGGGCCTATCCCCGACGATTTATGGGTCGTGTGGGAAGGACACCCTATCTCACACACTCACTTGGCGACGGTTCCAAATGCCGTCGCGAAAAGGGGTTTTAAACCGTTTGTTTAGGACGTCGCTGTACCAGTGATCTCTTGGTCGATAATATTGATGGGCATGTTATTTACTTCTGTAATGAAGCTGCTAGAATTGCTAGACCTGATACTAAAAATAAACATAGACCTGTTGTTGGCATGCCTGTTATTTCTGTTAAAATAGGATATCATTGCTATCATGGCTTATGTGATATGGGTGCTAGTGTGAGTGCAATACCTCATTCCTTATACAAACAAATTATGCATGATATTGCACCTACTGAGATAGAAGAAATTGATGTTACAATTAAGCTTGCCAATAGAGATACTATTTCAGCAGTTGCGATAGTTAGAGATGTTGAAGTCTCGTGTGGGAAAGCTAAATATCCTACTGATTTTCTTGTTCTTGGTTCCCCACAAGATGACTTTTATCCCGTTATATTTGGTAGACCCTTCTTGAATACTATTAATGCTAAGATAGATTGCAAAAATGATGTTGTTACTATTGGTTTAGGGGACATGTCTCATGATTTTAATTTTGCTAAATTTCATAGACAACCCCATGATAAAGAATTGCCTAGTAAAGATTAAATTATTGGTCTTGCTTCTATTGTCGTGCCTCCTAACGATCCTCTAGAACAATATTTGCTAGACCATGAAAATGATATGTTTATGAATGAAAGAAGGGAAATAGATGAAGTATTCTTTCAAAAGGGACCTATTTTGAAACACAATTTGCCTGTTGAAATTCTAGGGGATCCTCCTCCACCCAAGGGTGATCCCGTGTTTGAGCTTAAACCATTACCTGATACTCTTAAATATGTTTATGTTGATGAAAATAAGATATATCCTGTTATTATTAGTGCTAACCTTACAGAGCAGGAACAAGAGAAATTATTGAAAACTCTGAAGAAGCACCGTGCTGCTATTGGATATACTCTTGATGATCTTAAGGGCATTAGTCCCACTCTATGCCAGCACAAAATAAAATTGGAGAAAGACGCTAAACCGGTTGTTGATCACCAACGAAGGTTAAATCCTAAGATGAAAGAAGTGGTAAGGAAAGAAATACTAAAGCTACTAGAGGCAGGTATAATATATCCGGTTGCTGATAGTTAGTGGGTAAGTCCTATCCATTGTGTCCCTAAGACGGGAGGTATTACTGTTGTTCCTAATGATAAAGATGAATTGATCCCACAAAGAATTGTTATAGGTTATAGAATGGTAATTGACTTCCGCAAATTAAATAAGCTAATAAAAAGGATCATTACCCTTTACCTTTTATTGATCAAATGCTAGAAAGATTATCCGAACATAGACATTTTTGCTTTCTAGACGGTTATTCTAGTTTCTCTCAAATACCCGTGTCAAAAGAGGATCAAGAAAAGACCACTTTTACTTGCCCTTTCGGTACCTTTGCTTATAGACGTATGCCTTTTGGTTTATGCAATGCACGTGCTACCTTTCAAAGATGTATGACTGCTATATTCTCTGACTTTTGTGAAAAGCTTGTGAAGTCGGCATGTTTAGCTTCTTCTTTCGCCAATCCGGGTCATCAGATTTACGTCTTGGGGGTGACCTTGATGCTTCTGCCTAAGTCGGCCGGTAAGCACTTTTTTCCTCACTCATCGTCTGATATTTCTACAATAATTGAGTGAAGGAAACTTTTGGCTTCTTCCTCTTGTGTTCACCACTGCCCTTGTTGCATTTGTCGGGTCCTTGGTTGCCAGCTCTATTGTCGGGTCCTTTTTTGCCGGCTCCATTACCTGCATCAGCCTTCGGATTTTCTAGTTGCCCCCCAATGTTAAGTGTCCGTGTTGTATCCTTGATGGAACATTTATCTTCAGGATTGTCAGCTTGAATAATTTCTCTATGCGATGAATTGGCCCCATCATCTTTAGCATGGACCCGTCCGTTTTGGGATGAACCGGCCTGCAGCCGAGTCAACACATGATCGCCGTATGGATTACTATTAGGCGGCTGACCATCAGCTTGTGCTCCAACAATTTCTAATCGTCTTTCGACGACCGATTGTGTCGTTTTATGAAGCACATCATAGTCTCTGATTTTCTGCTCAAACGAATTGGGCATTCACTCTTGCCTTGACGACTCGGTATGGTGTTCTTCTATGATAATTGGATTAGCCAGCGATGATCCCTTGGCTGATATTGGGATACTAGATTTGGAATTAAGAAACCGAGTGGTGCTGGCTTAACATCACCCAACTCGGCTATGCATCGTCTTTTGTCCTCCTTTTTCGATTTTCCTGAATCGGCTATCTTGAAGGACTTTTCCCCCGGCTTTATGTTTCTGCAACCAAAATAGTTACAAAATATATGTCTCATCTGAGACCAAATGTTAGCCAGGTATGAAGCAATCAAAGTTGTCCATATGAAATTAAAGCTTAGCTGATATGACGGTGACAACATTGGTTGGAACAGATTGCCACTATTAGCATCCACAAATGGTACAACATGTTGACCGGCATAATTAGTGACAATATTATTCCTAGCAAACAAATTACTTATCTCGACTGGTCTTTCAACATCAATTAGAATTGCACTAGAAGATGCATCACTAGTATAATTTTGACCGAATCGAAAGACAAGTAAATTGTGGCTAGGCGAACCTCTTCGAAGACGCCGGGAGAATGTGATGTCACCACAAGAGGAACAATATTTCGTTCTGTCTCCGGATAACTCTCCAACGCTTCGACTTCCTCTTCTGGATCTTGTGCCACGTCAGTTGGATGCTCCTTGTTAACCGGACATTGTTCGGCTTTGCTTTCTAGCTCTTGATGTTCATCATTAACCAAACTGTGTTCGGCCATATTAGTTTGTTTTGTATGCCCATTAATATCTTTAGCACGAAACTCATAGGGTAGCATGTAAGCTCCCTTACATCCAGAAAAATCGAGCATAGCCAATTTGTTGTCTTTATCGTTCCTTTGCCTGGTGAAGTTTGCATCTTCTGTTTTGGTACACTCGACAATAACCGGTATGATGCCCTTGGTATTAGCCCGTGATGCACTCGGATGGCTCGACGCACTCGGGTGGT
Source organism: Triticum aestivum (assembly GCF_018294505.1). Taxonomy (NCBI): domain Eukaryota; kingdom Viridiplantae; phylum Streptophyta; class Magnoliopsida; order Poales; family Poaceae; genus Triticum; species Triticum aestivum. The sequence continues at coordinate 347,852,772 of NC_057796.1, read as the reverse complement.
ATGATGCACTCGATATGGACTCTATGCACTCGGCTGTAACCGTCTCGGTGCTCAATCTGGTTTCAACTGAATCCACCATCGTCTTTGCGTTAAAGGAATCGTTCGACTCGGCTGTAGATGACTTAGTCATACTTGACTCGATTTCAACCGAATCAACCATATTAGCCGAGTGAACCCTTTCTTGCTAATTTGCTTGCAAACCTTCTTTTTTATCTTGCTTCAACATCACAGAAGGTCCAACATAGTTGCTAGATGAAGGAAGGGACTTGATGTATTCTTGAAAATCTTCCTCTTCATGCCTCTTCTTGCGTGCTTCATAAACTTGTCGATATTCTGCTGGTAATTCCTCAAGAGTTGGCATACTAAAGTCATTGACGCTATTCCCTGTGAGAGTTGGCTTGACCTTGTCCACACGGGCCATAAATTTTTCTTTAGACTCAGCCCTACTTGGATCCGCTTGCCCCCCAATACTTTTAGGATCTTTCGGCGATGAACTGATGTTGCCAAAATTTTGTGATTGTATAGGGGGTGTATACCATGCTGCAATGATAGGTGAAGATATATGCACTATTGTTGAATATTTTCTCTCGCCAATTTGATCAATCGGCAACACTTTGTCTTCTTTCAAAGTGCTAGCTCTTATTGCCTCATAATCAGAAACCAATCCCTTTTCGTGCTGCTCAAGGCAAATAGCACTAATCTTCTTATTTTGGGGTAAACTTTTTAATGTAGTTAGAGCCACTTCATCTCCTGCAATATTAGGCACATATGCTCCTGCAGATTCTCCATTCACTCGGCCATAACCGCAAAGGTGATCCGAGTCATGAATATTTTTAGTTTCATATGCCACCGAACAATTAGTCTCACGAGGTGTAGTATATGATGTTTGAGGATAACCGGCCAAATAGCTAACAGAAGCATGGCCGATTCCCCCATTCATCGGCATGTTTGGGGATAGACCCACACATCGCGAGTCGGGTGCCGATGGATAAAACTTTGAGACGCCCTCCTGTACATGAAGAGTCATATATTGATCACTCGAACAAATTGTGTTGTGCATCGGCATAGTGAAAGATGTTGCCGATGCACGAAAGTTTGGATTCATAAGATGCATGTTATGATTATGTAAATTCCAAGCTTCTCCAACGGGATAACTAGTCGGCCTTTGCTCGTTAGGGCTAGCCGACATGACATGTCCATTGGAAGATCTAGAAAAACCAACATAATGGCTATTTGCATCTACGTAAGGAGATTGATGATACATGTTACCGTTGTAGATTACAGCCGCTTGATGACGCTCTCCTCGTAGCAAGAACAGACTCGAGACTGTTCAAAGCTTCGTCCCCAGCGGAGTCGCCAAAAAGTGTGTTCGCACACGAACACGTCACCGTGTACCCTCGACGCCGGGGTGATGCACCGCAGCTTGCGTCGAAGGAGATCTGACCGGCAGCACGATACGCAGGACAACCGGCAGATGCTTTTGTAGACCCGAAGCCCCGCTTGACCGGGAGGGACCCCGTCAGGGCTCGCGGCGGCTATGGGATGCTCCAAGTTGATTCGCTCGCCCCTAGAGCCTCGTGGATCCGCAGCCCTCCAGCATGAAGAACTAGCGAAGAACGAGAAGAAATATACAAGGGAGAGATAAAAAGTAGATGAACACGAAAAAGTAGTAGATTGATTTGTTCGATTGTGTGTTCTTTCAATCGACCGTCACCCCCAACATATATAAGAGGCGGCTGGACTTCCCGTACAAGCAAAGGATTCATCTAGGCTTTCCTTACAAGAAAATTACATCAATTCACGTCCTACAGTTTCAGTTTCAGTCCAACTCGGATTCCCGAATCTGTCATATACTTCTGTCCTGCTTCTTGCGCGGGCCGTAGAAATCACATACTAACTCGGATGGAGTCAAGTTCAACATCAAACTTGTCTGCCTCGACGATCTTCATAAGACAGCACGGGCCACTTCTCCTTTTATGGCCATCTTTATGTCTTTCAGGGCCTATCTTTAAATGTGGGTCGGATTCAATTATGCAGTTTTCTAAACTGTCCGAGTCTTGTAACAGTTCTGCAGGCCGTATACTATCTCCGATGATGATGACTCCAAAAGAAAAGTTGACCATTTCGACGATACGTACAACTTCCGTGTAGAACACTTTTCCGTACGAGGCCATCTGAATAACCTTTCAAGCCCATCTCCAACTTCTGGTCGGATTGACTTTGACAGTCTCCAACCCGGCAAGCTTTCCACCCCGGCAAGCTTTCCACCCCGGCAAGGTTTCTACCCCGGCAAGCTTTCACACCAGCAAGCTTCCACGCCGGCAAGCTTTCCACGCCGGCAAGGTCTCCACCCCGGCAAGCTTTCCACACCGGCAAGGTCTCCATCCCGGCAAGTTTCATTCAGCCGGCAAAGGCTGAATAACCCACGCGACCCATCAGACACCACCTAGGTGGGTGTTTGGTCCCTCGCGTCACTTTTTCACTCAGGACCGGTCCGCGAAGTGTTGCCTCTAACTTTTGCATACGAACTCGGATTGGGACAATTTTTTTACCAAAATCGATCGGTTCGCCGGGACGGAGACAATTCGTGTAGATCATTTTTTTCATATGAGGTCGTCTTGGGGGCTTAATCGGCCAAGCTGTACTCTGAATATAAGATCTTGGTACTTTGAGCATAGTTTCGGCCTTTGAGATGAAATCAGACGGCGATGGTCCAAACTCCAAAGATGTTCATATTAACAATACGGAACTCCTTAATGTAGATCACTTCTTCATTTGAGGCCATCTTAAATAAGTTCTTGACCGTGCCAAAATCGGGTGTCAACAGGAGGATCAAGCTCCGACAGCAGCAGAAGAAGAAGACATCCTTCAACCTCATTACAATCTTCTTACCCCTACTGAAATTGAAGCTTTCAAGATGATTTAAATAGTTCGGGTGCAGAACAAGTATCTAACTCGTGAAAATATTCTGTTGCATGAGCATATCACCGCACTCAAGGGCATTATTCGTAAGTTGGAGCACCTCCTACGCTCGATGTTGGACGACAAGCCTACGTCATAAACAATCCCTTCATCACCACCAAAGGAGAACTGAGTATCGGTTATGGGCAGTCCCCTTGGCAACTGCCAAGCTTGGGGGAGGTGCCCTGGTATCGTATCACCATCACACTTCTATCTTTACCGTTTTTCTTAGTTTGATCCTTTTGGTTACATCTTGATCTAGTAGAATAAAGTTTTAGTATGATCTAGCTTTGAGTTTTGTGTTGATCCTTATCTATGTAATCGAGTCCGTGAGCTATATATAATAAAGATTAGTCTTGAGTCGAGGGCTTGGTTATCTTGCTATGATCTTGAGGGAATAATAGTAAAAGGAAAGAATAAAAAGAAATAAATAGATCATATTGATCTTATGGAGAGTAATGACTTCACATATAAAGAGTATGATGAATAAAAATTGTTGAGAGTTGACAAACATAGTTTTGGTCATCGTTGCAATTAATAGGAAGTAATGAAGAAAGAGAGGTTTTCACATATAAATATACTATCTTGGACATCTTTTATGATTGTGAGCACTCATTAAAATATGACATGCTAAAAAGTTGATGTTGGACAAGGAAGACAATGTAATGTGTTATGTTTTCTTACATTTGAAATAAAGTATATTGCCATGGATCATCCAACATGTTGAGCTTGCCTTTCCCCCTCATGCTAGCCAAATTCTCTGCACCAAGTAGAGATACTACTTGTGCTTCCGAATATCCTTAAACCCAGTTTTGCCATGAGAGTCCACCATATCTACCCATGGATTGAGTAAGATCCTTCAAGTAAGTTGTCATTGTTGCATGCAATAAAAATTGCCCTCTAAATATGTATGATCTATTAGTGTGGAGAAAATAAGCTTCATACGATCTTGTGATATCGAAGAAATAAAAGCGACGGACTGCATAATAAAGGTCCCTATCACAAGTGGCAATATAAAGTGATGTTCTTTTGCATTAAGATTTTGTGCATCCAACCATAAAACCACATGACAACCTCTGCTTCCATCTGCGAAGGGCCTATCTTTTATTTTTGTCTTATGTCTTATGCAAGAGTCGTGGTGATCCTCACCTTTCCTTTTTACACTTTATCCTTTGGCAAGCACATTGTGTTGGAAAGATCCTGATATATATATATATATATCCAATTGCATGTAAGTTATCATAAACTATTATTGTTGACATTACCCTTGAGGTAAAAGGTTGGGAGGCAACGCTATAAGCCCCTATCTTTCTCTGTGTCCGATTAAAACTCCATACCCATAAATATTGCGTGAGTGTTAGCAATTGTGAAAGACTAAATGATAGTTGAGTATGTGGACTTGCTGAAAAGCTCTTATATTGACTCTTTCCGATGTTATGATAAATTGCAATTGCTTCAATGACCGAGATCATAGTTTGTTAGTTTTCAATGAAGTTTCTGATTCATACTTGAAATTGTGAACAGATTGTTACTTTAGCATAAGAAATCATATGACAATATATATAGATATATATGTTGCTGTTATAAGAATGATCATGATTCCCTCATGTCCGTATTTTATTTTATCGACACCTCTATCTCTAAACATGTGGACATATTTTTCATTATCGGCTTTCGCTTGAGGACAAGCGAGGTCTAAGCTTGGGGGGTTGATACGTCCATTTTGCATCATGATTTTATATCGATATATTGCATTATGGGCTGTTATTACACATTATGTCACAATACTTATGCCTTTTCTCTCTTATTTTACAAGGTTTACATGAAGAGGGAGAATGCCGGCAGCTGGAATTCTGGGCTAGAAAAGGAGCAAATATTAGAGACCTATTCTGCACAACTCCAAAAGTCCTGAGACTCCACGAAAGTCAGTTTTGGAATATATAAAAAATATTGGGTGAAGAAATCACCAGAAGGGGCCCACCCACCGTCCATGAGGGTGGGGGCATGCCCTACCCCCTGGGCGCGCCCCTGCCTCGTGGGCCCCCTGGCAGGCCTCCGGTGCCCATCTTTTGCTATATGAAGTCTTTCGCCCTGGAAAAAATAAGGAGGAATCTTTCAGGATGAAGCGCTGCCATCTCGAGGCGAAACCTTGGTGGAACCAATCTAGGGCTCCGGCGAAGCTGTTCTGCCGGGGAAATATCCCTCCGGGGAACGGGAAATCATCACCAACGTCATGACCATCGATCCTCTCATCGGGAGGGGGTCAATCTCCATCAACATCTCCACTAGCACCATCTCATCTCAAATCCTAGTTCATCTCTTGTATCCGATCTTTGTCTCAAAACCTCAGATTGGTACTTGTGGGTTGCTAGTAGTGTTGATTACTTCTTGTAGTTGATGCTAGTTGGTTTATTCGGTGGAAGATCATATGTTCAGATCCTTTATGCATATTAATACCCCTCTGATTATGAACATGAATATGATTTGTGAGTAGTTACGTTTGTTCCTGAGGACATGGGAGAAGTCTTGTTATAAGTAGTCATGTGAATCTGGTATTCGTTCGATATTTTGATGAGATGTATGTTGTCTTTCCTCTAGTGGTGTTATGTGAACATCGACTACATGAAACTTCACCATTATTTGGGCCTAGGGGGAGGCATTGGGAAGTAATAAGTAGATGATGGGTTGCTAGAGTGACAAAAGCTTAAACCCTAGTTTATGTGTTGCTTCGTAAGGGGCTGATTTGGATCCATATGTTTCATGCTATGGTTAGGTTTACCTTAATAATTCTTTTGTAGTTGCGGATGCTTGCAAGAGGGGTTAATCATAAATGGGGTGCTTGTCCAAGGAAGGGCAGTGCCCAAGCACCGGTCCACCCACATATCGAGTTATCAAAGTAATGAACGCGAATCATATGAGCATGATGAAAACTAGCTTGACGATAATTCCCATGTGTCCTCGGGAGTGCTTTGCTTTATATAAGAGTTTGTCCAGGCTTGTCCTTTGCTACAAAAAGGATTGGGCCACCTTGCTGCACCTTGTTTACTTTTGTTACTTGTTACCCGTTACAAATTACCTTATCACAAAACTATCTGTTGCCGATAATTTCAGTGCTTGCAGAGAATACCTTACTGAAAACTACTTGTCATTTCCTTCTGCTCCTCGTTGGGTTCGACACTCTTACTTATCGAAAGGACTATGATAGATCCCCTATACTTGTGGGTCATCAGACCTCCATGTTGATCTTACTAAATTCCATCGAGTTTTGAATAGTATAGCTTAATCAAATCATCCAAACTCAATTCTGCCCTATTTGAATTTCTTCAAACTTTTCAAATCAAACCAAATCCATTTTGGTTCAAACTTTGCTCAGAGTATCTCCTATATGTTCCTCTCATACCATCAGATCCTTCTTCTTCCATACAGATTTCAATCTCAATCAATGTTCATATACTTTCTTGCTCTTACTTTTCCATCAGCTTGCCATTAAAACAAAACATTTTTCCATCATCATTGCATTTAATGTCTTATGTAACTAGTGATACGTCTCCAACGTATCTATAATTTATGAAGTATTCACGCTGTTACATTATCATTCTAGGATGTTTTACAATCATTTTATAGCAACTTTATATCATTTTTTGGGACTAACCTATTGACCCAGTGCCCAGTGCTAGTTGTTGTTTTTGCTTGTTTTTTACATCGCCGGAAATCAATATCAAACGAAGTCCAAACACTGCGAAATTTTTTATGGATTTTTTATGAACCAGAAGACCACCAATGGGCCAAAGCAGCACCTGGGGCTGCCTCGAGGGGGGCACAACCCACCAGGGCGCGACTGGGGGCCCATGCGCGCCCAGGTGGGTTGTGCCAACCTCGGTGGCTTCCCGCACCCCCTCTTTACCCTATAAATTCACAAATATTCCAAAAACTCTCGGGGTTAACCTAGATCAGAAGTTCTGCCGCCACAGGCCTTTGTAGCCACTGAAAAACCAATCTAGATCCCGTTCCGGCACCCTCCCGGAGGGGTGATACATCTCCATCGTATCTATAATTTTTGATTGTTCCATGCCAATATTCTACAACTTTCATATACTTTTGGCAACTTTTTATATTATTTTTGGGACTAACATATTGATCCAGTGCCCAGTGCCAGTTCCTGTTTGTTGCATGTTTTATGTTTCATAGAAAACCCATATCAAGTAGAGTCCAAACGGGATAAAAATGGACGGAGAATATTTTTGGAATATTTGGAAAATATGGGAAGAAGAATCAACGCGAGACGGTGCCCGAGGTGGCCACGAGGCAGGGGGCGCGCCTGCCCCCCTAGGTGCGCCCCTGACCCTTTTGGGCCCCCCGTAAGGCGGTTGCTGCTCTTCTTCGGCCGCAAGAAAGCTAATTTTCAGAGAGAAAAAATCTTGGCGAAGGTTTCAATCCAATCGGAGTTACGGATCTCCGAATATATAAGAAACGGCGGAAGAGCAGAATACCAGAGCGCAGAAACAGAGAGAGACAGATCCAATCTCGGAGGGGCTCTCGCCCCTCCCATGCCATGGAGGCCAAGGACCAGAGGGGAAACCCTTCTCCCATCTAGGGAGGAGGTCAAGGAAGAAGAAGAAGAAGGGGGCCCCTCTCCCTCTCTCTTCCGGTGGCGCCGGAACGCTGCCGTGGCCACCATCATCATCACCGCGATCTTCACCAACACCTCCGCCATCTTCACCAACATCTCCATCACCTTCCCCCTCTATCTACAGTGGTCCACTCTCTCGCAACCCGATGTACCCTCTACTTGAACATGGTGCTTTATGCTTCATATTATTATCCAATGATGTGTTGCCATCCTATGATGTCTGAGTAGATTTTCGTTGTCCTATCGGTGGTTGATGAATTGCTATGATTGATTTAATTTGCTTGTGGTTATGTTGCTGTCCTTTGCTGCCCATCATATGAGCGCGCGCGTGGATCACACCATAGGGTTAGTTGTATGTTGATAGGACTATGTATTGGAGGGCAAGAGTGACACAAGCTTCTACCTAGCATAGAAATTTATGCATACGGGATTGAAGGGGGACCAATATAACTTAATGCTATGGTTGGGTTTTACCTTAATGAACGTTAGTAGTTGCGGATGCTTGCTAATAGTTCCAATCATAAGTGCATAGAATTCCAAGTCAGGGATGACATGCTAGCAGTGGCCTCTCCCACATAAAACTTGCTATCGGTCTAGTAAAATAGTCAATTGCTTAGGGACAATTTCGCAACTCCTATCACCACTTTTCCACACTCGCTATATTTACTTTATTGTGTCTTTATCTAAACAGCCCCTAGTTTTTATTTACGCGCTCTTTATTATCTTGCAAACCTATCCAACAACACCTACAAAGTACTTCTAGTTTCATACTTGTTCTAGGTAAAGCAAACGTTAAGCGTCCGTAGAGATGTATCGGTGGCCGATAGAACTTGAGGGAATATTTGTTCTACCTTTAGCTCCTCGCTGGGTTCGACACTCTTACTTATTGAAAGAGGCTACAATTGATCCCCTATACTTGTGGGTTATCAAGACCTTTTTCTAGCGCCGTTGCCGGGGAGCAATAGCGTGGGGTGAATATTCTCGTGTGTGCTTGTTTGCTTTATCACTAAGTAATTTTTATTTGCTGTTCTAAGTTGTTTTATATCTTTAGTTATGGGTAGGAAACGCAAAATACCAAAAAAATTAGTTGTACCTACTACACCAATGGTTGAAGAACCACTCAAAATCTATCACACTCCTGAAGCTTTTTATTTGGATCATCTTCGATCCCTATGTGCTCGTGCTGAAACCCCAACTAGCTTAGTTGAGGGCAAATATTTAGATGAGCATGCTTGTTATGTGCGACACCGCTTATCTCAAAAAAGGGAAACTTTTGCTGGATCAAATTCATCATTTGCAATGCTATGCTTGGAATTTATGCGAAATATATGATTTTACTTGTTGTTCTGAAGACCCTAAGAAACACCTTCCCTACCAATGTTTGTTTAGTGATAATGGAATCGTATCTTCATATGCTAAGGGTGTTTATATTACTATGATGTTCAACAAATTGAAGAATTTGTTGCTTTTAAGGGTGCTTATGAAATTGCTTCTTTGATTGAAAAGTATGATGCTACTCTCTACAAATCTGAAAATTTTGCCATACTTGAATCTTGTTATGATAATTATGCTTCTAATTCCTATGTTAAACCATATATTGAGGACTCCTCCGCTGTCCAAGCAGAAACTAATATTTTGCAGGAGTCTATGGAAGAAGAAATTGATGAAACTGTGAGCTCATTGGATGAAAAAGATGATGAGGAGAGCGAAGAACAAAAGGAGGAAGAGCGGATTAGCTACCCGTGCCCACCTTCTAGTGAGAGTAACTCTTCAACTCATACATTGTTTAATTTCCCTTCGTGCTTACCGAAGGATGATTCCTATGATGACTGTTATGATCCCGTTGATTCTCTTGAAATATCCCTTTCTGATGATGCTTGCTATGCTTGTGGCCAAGATGCCAATATGAATTATGCTTATGGAGATGAACTTGCTATAGTTCCTTATGTTAAACATGAAATTGTTGCTATTGCACCCACGCATGATAGTCCTATTATCTTTTTGAATTCTCCCGACTACACTATATCGGAGAAGTTTGCACTTATTAAGGATTATATTGGTGGGTTGCGTTTCACTATTACACATGATGATTTTGATAGATATAATATGCGTGTGCTTGCTACTCCCACTTGCAATTATTATGAGAGAGGAACTATATCTCCACCTCTCTATGTTTCCAACATGGTAAAATTGCAAGAAACTGTTTATACTATGCATTGGCCTTTACTGTGTGTGCATGAATTATTCTTTTATGACATGCCATTGCATAGGAAGAGAGTTAGACTTCGTCATTGCTTGATTTATGTTACTTTGTGCTCACTACTAAATGCCAAATCATTGCTAATTAAAATTGGCTTTGATATACCTTGGGATCCGGGTGGATCCATTACTTGAGCACTATATGCCTAGCTTAATGGCTTTAAAGAAAGCGCTGCCAGGGAGACAACCCGGAAGTTTTAGAGGGTCATTTATTTCTTTTGAGTGCTTTTATATAGTTTAAAAACAAAAAAATAAAGAGGGGAACCTAAAACTTTTCAAAAAGGAAAGTGAAAGTGAGAAAGACAAGCATTGCTGAAGTGGGAGAGCTCCTTGAACTTTGTTCAGGATCACGGAAACTTTGTGAATCTTAATTACAGAAACTTTTCAATAAAAATAATTATCCCCTTGTACAATTCCCTTGTATTATAAAAATAATGTGCCAAGATTTGCCTTTAGGATGTTTACAATGCTTGTTGGTTTGTACGGTGCAGGACAGAAACTTTGGCTGTAGTGCACGATTTTTCATTTTTTACTGGAACGTCAAACGGTTCTGAAACTTTTTTCACTGTCTTTCTATACAAACTGTTTATTTTTATTAATTTTTGCAGAATTTTGGAAGTACCATAAGTATGGTTAATGTTCAGATTGTTACAGACTATTCTGTTTTAGACAGATTCTGTTTTTGATGCATAGTTTGCTTGTTTTGATGAAACTATCAATTTCTATCAGTGGATTAAGCCATGGAAAAGTTATATTAAAGTAGCTACAATGCCAAAGCAAAATATGAATTGGTTTGCAACAGTACTTAGAGTAGTGATTTGCTTTATTATACTAACGGATCTTACCGAGTTTTCTGTTGAAGTTTTGTGTGGATGAAGTGTTCGAAGATCGAGGAGGTCTCGATATGAGGAGAAGGAGGAGAGGCGAGAGCTCAAGCTTGGGGACGACCAAGGCACCCCAAGTAAATATTCAAGGATACTCAAGCGTTTAAGCTTGGGGATGCCCCAGAAGGCATCCCATTTTTCTTCAACAAATATCGGTATGTTTTCGGATTCGTTTCGTTCATGCGATATGTGCAAATCTTGGAGCGTCTTTTGCATTTAGTTTTCACCTTTTATTTTATGCACCATGCTGGTATGAGGTAGTCCTTGGTTGATTTATAGAATGCTCATTGCACTTCACTTATATTCTTTGAGTATGGCCTTATAGAATGCTTCATGTGCTTCACTTATATCATTTGAAGTTTGGATTGCCTGTTTCTCTTCACATAGAAAACCGCCATTTGTAGGATGCTCTTTTGCTTCACTTATATTTGTTAGAGCGTGGGCATATCTTTTGTAGAAAGAATTAAACTCTTTTGCTTCACTTATATCTGTTTAGAGAGATGATAGGAACTGGTCATTCACATGGTTAGTCATAAAATCCTACATAAAACTTGTAGATCACTGAATATGATATGTTTGATTCCTTGCAATAGTTTTTCGATATAAAGATGGTGATATTAGAGTCATGCTAGTGGGTAGTTGTGGATTAGTAGAAATACTTGTGTTGAGGTTTGTGATTCCCGTAGCATGCACGTATGGTGAACCGTTATTTAACGAAGTCGGAGCATGATTTATTTATTGATTGTCTTCCTTATGAGTGGCGGTCGGGGACGAACGATGGTCTTTTCCTACCAATCTATCCCCCTAGGGGCATGCATAATAGTACTTTGCTTCGAGGCCTAATAAACTTTTGCAATAAGTATATGAGTTCTTTATGACTAATGTGAGTCCATGGATTATACGCACTCTCACCCTTCCATCATTGCTAGCCTCTTCGGTACCGTGCATTGTCCTTTCTCACCTCGAGAGTTGGTGCAAACTTCGCCAGTGCATCCAAACCCCGCGATACGATACGCTCCATCACACATAAACCTCTTTATATCTTCCTCAAAACAGCCACCATACCTACCTATCATGGCATTTCCATAGCCATTCTGAGATATATTGCCATGCAACTTCCATCGTCATCATATACATGACTTGAGAATTTATTGTCATATTGCTTTGCATGATCGTAAGATAGCTAGCATGATGTTTCATGGCTTGTCCATTTTTTGATGTCATTGCTATGCTAGATCATTGCACATCCCGGTACACCGCCGGCGGCATTCATATAGAGTCATATCTTTATTCTAGTATCGAGTTGTAATATTGAGTTGTAAATAAATAAAAGTGTGATGATCATCATTATTAGAGCATTGCCCCAAAAAAAAGGGGAGGCCAAAGAAGCCTAAATAAAAAAGGATGCCAAAGAAGCCCGCAAAAAAAAGGGGGCAATGTTACTATCCTTTTACCACACTTGTGCTTCAAAGTAGCACCATGTTCTTCATATAGAAAGTCTCTTAAGTTATAACTTTTATATACTAGTGAGAATTTTCATTATATAACTTGGCTTGTATATTCCGATGATGGGCTTCCTCAAATGCCCGAGGTCTTCATGAGCAAGCAAGTTGGATGCACACCCACTTAGTTTCCAGTTTGAGCTTTCATACACTTATAGCTCTTAGTGCATCCGTTGCATGGCAATCCCTACTCCTCACATTGACATCAATTTATGGGCATCTCCATAGCCCGTTGATTAGCCGCGTCGATGTGAGACTTTCTCCTTTTTGTCTTCTCCACACAACCTCCATCATCATATTCTATTCCACCCATAGTGTTATGTCCATGGCTTGCGCTCATTTATTGCGTGAGGGTTGAAAAGGCTGAAGCGCGTTAAAAAGTATGAACCAATTGTTCGGCTTGTCATCGGGGTTGTGCATGATTTGAATATTTTGTGTGGTGAAGATGGAGCATAGCCAGACTATATGATTTTGTAGGGATAACTTTCTTTGGCCATGTTATTTTGAAAAGACATGATTGCTTTATTAGTATGCTTGAAGTACTATTGTCTTAATGTCAAATCATAGACTATTGCTTTGAATCACTCGTGTCTTAATATTCATGCCATGATTAGATTATGTGATCAAGATTATGCTAGGTAGCATTCCACATCAAAAATTATCTTTTTTATCATTTACCTACCCGAGGACGAGCAGGAATTAAGCTTGGGGATGCTGATACGTCTCCGTCGTATCTATAATTTTTGATTGTTCCATGCCAATATTCTACAACTTTCATATACTTTTGGCAACTTTTTATATTATTGTTGGGACTAACATATTGATCCAGTGCCCAGTGACAGTTCCTGTTTGTTGCATGTTTTATGTTTCACAGAAAACCCATATCAAATGGAGTCCAAACGGGATAAAAACGGACGGAGAATATTTTTGGAATATTTGGAAAATATGGGAAGAAGATTCAACGCGAGACGGTGCCCGAGGTGGCCATGAGGCAGGGGGCGCGCCTGCCCCCCTGGGCGCGCCCCTGACCCTCGTGGGCCCCCCATAAGGCGGTTGCTGCTCTTCTTTGGCCGCAAGAAAGCTAATTTTTGGGAAAAAATCTTGGCGAAGGTTTCAATACAATCGGAGTTACGGATCTCCGGATATATAAGAAACGGCGAAAGGGCAGAATACCAGAGCGCAGAAACAGAGAGAGACAGAGAGACAGATCCAATCTCGTAGGGGCTCTCGCCCCTCCCATGCCATGGAGGCCAAGGACCAGAGGGGAAACCCTTCTCCCATCTAGGGAGGAGGTCAAGGAAGAAGAAGAAGAAGGGGCCCCCTCTCCCCCTCTCTTCCGGTGGCGTCGGAACGCTGCCGTGGCCACCATCATCATCACCGCGATCTTCACCAACACCTCCGCCATCTTCACCAACATCTCCATCACCTTCCCCCCTCTATCTACAGTGGTCCACTCTCTCGCAACCCGCTGTACCCTCTACTTGTACATGGTGCTTTATGCTTCATATTATTATCCAATGATGTGTTGCCATCCTATGATGTCTGAGTAGATTTTCGTTGTCCTATCGGTGGTTGATGAATTGCTATGATTGATTTAATTTGCTTGTGGTTATGTTGCTGTACTTTGGTGCCCATCATATGAGCGCGCGCGTGGATCACACCATAGGGTTAGTTGTATGTTGATAGGACTATGTATTGGAGGGCAAGAGTGGCAGAAGCTTCTACCTAGCATAGAAATTTATGCATACGGGATTGAAGGGGGACCAATATAACTTAATGCTATGGTTGGGTTTTACCTTAATGAACGTTAGTAGTTGCGGATGCTTGCTAATAGTTCCAATCATAAGTGCATAGAATTCCAAGTCAGGGATGACATGCTAGCAGTGGCCTCTCCCGCATAAAACTTGCTATCGGTCTAGTAAAATAGTTAGGGGCAATTTCGCAACTCCTATCATCACTTTTCCACACTCGCTATATTTACTTTATTGTGTCTTTAGCTAAACAGCCCCTAGTTTTTATTTACGCGCTCTTTATTATCTTGCAAACCTATCCAACAACACCTACAAAGTACTTCTAGTTTAATACTTGTTCTAGGTAAAGTGAACGTTAAGCATGCGTAGAGTTGTATCGGTGGTCGATAGAACTTGAGGGAATATTTGGTCTACCTTTAGCTCCTCGTTGGGTTCGACACTCTTACTTATCGAAAGAGGCTACAATTGATCCCCTATACTTGTGGGTTATCAAGGGGGGAATCATCACCGGTGGCCATCTTCGTCATCCCGGCGGCCACCGCGATGAGGAGGGATTAGTCCACCCTCGGGGTTGAGGGTTTGTACCAGTAGCTATGTGTTTAATCTCTCTCTCTCGTGTTCTTGAGATGACACGATCTTGATGTATCGCGGGCTTTGTTAATATAGTCAGATCATATGGTGTTTTCCCCTCTCTATCTTGTTGTGATGAATTGAGTTTTTCCCTTTGAGATTTCGTTGTTATCGGAATGAATACTTTTATGGATTTGAGAGCACTTGGTATATGTCTTGCATATGAATACTCGTGGTGACAATGGGGTATCATATTGATTCACTTGATATGTGTTTTGGCATTCAACTCGCGGATTCCTGCGGTGACATTGGGGTAATCTATGCATAGGGATTGATGCACGTTCTCGTCTTTTGTTTCTCCGGTAGAAATCTTGGGGCACTCTTTGAGGTTCTTTGTGTTGGATTGAGTATTATGAATCTGAAATTATTTGGTTTTATTTTAGTACGAACTCTTGGATAGATCGATCGAAAAGAATAGCTTCGAGGTGGTTTCGTACCCTACAAATGATTTCTTCGTATGTTCTCCGCTAGGTAGGAACTTTGGAGTGATTCTTCGTTGCACATTGAGGGACGGTTATATGATCCAATTATATTAGCATTGTTGAGAGATTGCACTAGTGAAAGTACGGACCCTAGGCCTCATTATCATGCATTGCAATACTGTTTTTGTGCCTGTTTACTATTTGCTACCTTGCTGTTTTTATTTATTCAGATTGTAAAAATATATTTCTACCTTTCATATTACACTTGTATCACCATCTCTTCGCCGAACTAGTGCACCTATACAAATTGCCATTGTATTGGGTGTGTTGGGGACACAAGAGATTTCTTTTATTTGATTGCAGGGTCGTTTGAGAGACACCATCTTCATCCTACACCTCCCACGGATTGATAGACCTTAGGTCATCCACTTGAGGGAAAATTGCTACTGTCATACAAAACTCTGCGCTTGGAGGCCCAACATGTGTCTACAAGAATAAAGTTGCGTAGTAGACATCAACTAGCAAGTTAGCGAGACTGACAATCTCACTAGTCTTGTTGGGGGAACAATGGAGCTTGTTTTGTGTGTGCAGTTACCAATCATTGATTCTAATCGTGTGGCTCTCGTGGATTCAATAAACCTCGAGGTCACTTGAGGAAAATTGTTGCTTGCTGAAAACCCTTGCACTTGGGCGCCCAACACCTTCCTGGTTGAGAGGAAGCAGGTGCCACTAGTGCCATGGGTGGTTTGAGAAAAGATTTTCCTTTGATGAAAAAGAGATGGTAATTGAGATTAATGTTTTGTGAAAAATGTTTCCAAAAACGATTAGAGTCAAGAACTAACAGTCATCTCCACCTTACACATGCAACCACACTACGCCTTATGGTACTAGCAAAGAGCCCACATTACTAGTGGCAGGGGTGACTTGGTCACTCTCGATATGGGGTTGTGACTAGATGGACTACTATGATTGTCTCTCATCACTATCTCATGTGTTGGTATGGTGTATTGAAAGGATGGATGAGTGCCTTGTTATGTGATTGATTGACATGATTTTGTGTACCGATGAGTGGACTCCATGTTATCGACTTGGCAAAGGTATTGATTGGGTGCTTACCTTAGGTAGTTAATGTACATAGAGTAGTGGTTGACACAAAAACTTCTCGGGTCTGCTGGATCCATTGTACAACCTCTATAGAGTGTCAAACTATTTGAATAACCATGTCCACGGTCAAGGACACTTGGAATGACCATGCTTGAACTATGTCCATGTTTTTCGTTTACAAGTATTGGGTTGGGAATGTGAAGAAAAATGATGGTGTTGGAGGAGAGATTATCAAGGTTAGATTCATGAGATGTTTATGTTCATGTCTGTAACCTTATGACATCTTGGTTTAAAGTTTCACTTGGTTTTCAAAAACACTAGGCCATTCTCATGCAAACAAAAGTAGCTTTTCACAAATGTTAAACCTTAGTATAGAAGCAGTCACTTGTACTGAGCCATGCATGCATATTTGATGTCTACTACGCAACTTTATTCTTGTAGACACGTGTTCGGCCTCCAAGCGCAGAGTTTTCTAGGACAGTAGCAATTTTCCCTCAAGTGGATGACCTAAGGTTTATCAATCCGTGAGAGGTGTAGGATGAAGATGGTCCCTCTCAAACGACCCTGCAACCAAATACAAGAAATCTCTTGTGTCCCCAACACACCCAATACAATGGCAAATTGTATAGGTGCACTAGTTCGGCGAAAAGATGTTAATAAAAGTGTAATATGGATGGTAGAAATATATTTTTATAATATAAATAAATAAAAATATCAAGGTAGCAAATAGTAAACGGGCACAAAAACGGTATTGCAATGCTTGAAAACAAGGCCTAGGGTCCGTACTTTCGCTAGTGCAATCTCTCAACAGTGCTAACATAGTTGGATCATATGATTATCCCTCAAAGTGCAATAAAGATTCACTCCCGAGTTCCTATTAGCGGAGAACAAAAGAAAGAAATTGTTCGAAGGGTACGAAACCACCTCAAAGCTATTCTTTCCAATCGATCTATCCTAGAGTTTGTACTAAAATAACGCAAGCTATTCTTTCCGATCGATCTAATCAAGAGTTCATACTAAAATAACACCAAAGCAAATTCATATTCATAATACTCAATCCACACAAAGAACTACAGAGAGACCCCAAAGTTTCTATCGGAGAAAAGATAATAAAAACGTGCATCAACCCCTATGCATAGATTACCCCAACGTCACCTCGGGAAAATGCAAGTTGAGTGCCATAACATATATCAAGTGAATCAATACGATACCTCATTGTCACCTCAAGTATTCATACCGCAAGACATACATCATGTGTTCTCATATCTGATATTCAATCCGACAAGACAAAACTTCATGAGGGTAAAGATTCAATTCATCACAACAAGAGTATAGAGGGGAGAAACATCATATGATCCATCTATATTAACAAAGCCCATGATATAGATCACGAGAGAGAGAGAGAGATTAAACACATAGCTACTGGTACAAACTCTCAGCCCCGAAGGTGGACTACTTCCTCCTCATCGTGGTGGCCTCCGGGATGACGAAGATGGCCACCGGTGATGATTCCCCCTCCGACAGGGTGCCGGAACGGCCTCACAATTGGTTTTCGGTGGCTACAGAGCCTTGCGGCGGCGGAACTTCTGATCTAGGTTAACCCCGAAGGGTTTCAGAATATTTGGGAATTTATAGTGCAAAGAGGGGGTGCGGGAGGCCACCGAGGTGGGCACAACCCAGGTGCAGCTCTGGCCCATTGGGTTCCTTCTGGTCCAGAAAAAATCTCCGAAAAGTTTCGTGGTGTTTAGACTCCATTTGATATTGATTTCCTGTGATGTAAAAAACAAGAAAAAAACAACAACTGGCACTGGGTCAATAGGTTAGTCCCAAAAAATGATATAAAGTTGCTATAAAATTATTGTAAAACACCCAAGAATGATAAAATAACAACACGAATACTTCATAAATTATAGATACATTGGAGACGTATCAGCATCCCCAAGCTTAATTCCTACTCGTCCTCGAGTAGGTAAATGATAAAAGAAATAATTTATGAAGTGTGAATGCTAGCAAAGTGCATAAGTTTGATTAATGATAATTTCAATCACTTTTCCTAGCATCATAACAGCAATTCTTTCTTATAAAACTTCTCATGTTATAGTAGCAACCAATTCACATGTTAAGGTTCAAAAAATGAACTCTCTTGAGACTCAACAAACTATGTTCTTAGTCACCAAGCAATTCCAATTCAACTTATTCAACGGATTTTAAGTAAGGGCTCCACATACTCAACCATCTTATAGTCTTCTATGATTGCTAACACTCACCACATACACATGAGCAAAACATTTCAACTACACATAGAAAGATAGGGGCTTATTGTTTTGCCTCCCAACGTATTCACCTCGAGGTTGTCATGCGCTTATTTGTTTGTATGCTCAACCCTTTAGTGCAAAAGAACGTCACGTTAAATTGCCCCTTGTGATAGCGACCTTTATTATGCAGTCTGTCGCTTTATTCTTCACCATCACAAGTTCGTGCAACGCTCAATTTTCTCTTACACAAAATGATCTCACACTTTTAGAAGCAATTTTTATTGCCTTTTTGCACCGATGACAACTTACTTGAAGGATCTTGCTCAATCCATAGGTAGGTATGGTGGACACTTGAAAGTAAGACCTGGGTTTAAGGATTTTTGGATGCACAAGTAGTATCTCTACTTAGTGCGAATTTTTTGGCTAGCAAAGATAGGGGGCAAGCACCACATGTTGAAGGATCTATGACAATATAACTTCTATGTGAATATGAACAAACATAAATCATTACGTTGTCTTCCTTGTCCAATGTCAAAAATTCTGGCATATAATATTTTGACGGGGGCTCACAATCACAAAAGATTTCCAAGATAGTGTATTTGCATGTGAAAGTTCTCTTCCTTATACTAACTATTCGTGAATTTCTTGTATGACCAATATTGTGATTGTCAAGCCTCAAAAGATTCACTTTCTAAACCCAATGTGAAGCTACCACTAGGCATGATATGATTTCAACTTCATGACATTCAATTTATTAAACAATTTACTCATAGGATATAAGTGAAGCACAAGATTAAATGACAAGCTACTCCAAAAAGATATAAGTGAAGATCAAGCGAGTAGTTATGTAAATGGGTAGCTATTTGAGGACTCTCTCTTATTTAAAAACTTTCAGATCTAAGTACTTTATTAAAATAGCAAGCAAAAATAAATAAAATGACATTAAAAGGATAACACACATCATGTGAAGAAGCAAAAACTTAGGATCAACCGATACTAACCGATAATTGTTGGTGAAGAAAGGTGGGATGCCTACCGGGGCATCCCCAATCTTAGATGCTTGAGACTTCTTGAAATATTATCTTGGGATGCCTTGGGCATCCCGAAGCTTGAGATTTTGTGTCTCCTTAATTCCTTTTATATCACGGTTACCCTAAATCTTAAAAACTTCATCCACACAAAACTCAACAAGAACTCATGAGATAAGTTAGTATAAACCAATGCAAAAACCTTATCATTCTCTACTGTAGTAAATCACTAAAATTATTATTCAACATTGCATGCTGAATGCCTCTGCATATTTAATACTCATATCCTCAACTAGAATCATTAAACAAGCAAACATATGCAAACAATGCAAACATAACAGCAATCTGCCAAAACGGTACTGTCTGTAAAGAATGCAAGAGTATCAATACTTATTCAACTCAAAAAATTCTGAAAATTTAACACACTGTAGAAAATTTATCAGAGCTTATTGTGCAAAAAGTTTCAACATTTTATCATGTTCTGGCTATACTAGGGAATTTTTGCAACAACGGTAAACTTTCTATTTTCAAACAGCAACATATAGACTTGCAAAATAAGCATGGCAAAGGCTATCAATGCCACTTTTATTGAAATAAAAGATGCAAAACATTATTCTAAATAACAGAAATAAAATCCTAACAAAATGAATTGATGCTCCAAGCAAAACACATATCATGTGACGAATAAAACATAGCTCATAGTGAGTTACCGATAATGTTGGAGACGAAAGAGGGGATGCCTTCCGGGGCATCCCCAAGCTTAGTTGCTTGGATCTTCCTTGAATATTACCTTGGGGTGCCTTGGGCATCCCCAAGCTTAGGGTCTTGTCACTCCTTGTCCTCCTCATATCGACATCTCACCCAAAACTTGAAAACTTCAATCACAGAAAACTTAACGGAACTTCGTGAGATGGGTTAGTATGATAAAGACAAACCATTCACTTTGGTACTGTCAAAGACAAGATTCAAAATTGTTCTCACACCATGCCTAATGTACCTTATCATTTACACAATTTATATTGAGCAATATAAGCCATAGAAACTAGAAAGCAATCAAACTATGCATTGAAAACAGAATCTGACAAAAACAGAACAGTCAGTAATAATTTGTACTCAAACCATACTTCTGCTACTCCAAAAATTCTGAAAATTCAGGACCACGTGAGAAATTTGTATATTAATCTTCTGCAAAAAGAATCAAATCAAAATCACTCTTCTGTTAAAAATGAGAATTATTTTCGTGAGCGCAAAAGTTTCTGTTTTTCAGCAACATCAAATCAACTATCACCCAACATGATCCAAAGGTTTTACTTGGCACTTTATTGAAACAAAAGCAATAAAACATGATTACTATAGTAGCATAATCATGTGAACAGACAAAAACAGTAGGTAAAAGTGTTGGGCTGTCTCTCAACAAGCGTTTTTCTTTAATGCCTTTTAAGCCAGGCATGATGATTTCAATGATGCTCGCCTAAAATATAAGAATTGAAACATAAAGAGAGCATCGTGAAGCATATGACTAGCACATTTAGGTCTAACCCACTTCCTATGCATATGGATTTTCTGAGCAAACAACTTATGTTAACAAGAATCAACTAGCATAGGAAGGCAAAACAAGTGTAACTTCAAAACAATCAACACATAGAGAAGAAACTTGATATTATTGAGATATATAAGGGCATAAGTTCCTTTCTCATAATAATTTTCAGAGGCATTATGAATGGATTCAACAATATAACTATCACTGATGGGTAACGTAGTAATTTCAAAAAAATAATCCTGCGCACACACAGGATCATGGTGATGCATAGCAACGAGAGGGGAGAGTGTGTCCACGTACCCTCGTAAACCGAAAGCGGAAGCGTTAGCACAACGCGGTTGATGTAGTCGTACGTCTTCACGATCCGACCGATCAAGTACCGAACGCACGGCACCTCCGAGTTCAGCACACATTCAACTCGATGACGTCCCTCGAACTCCGATCCAGTCGAGCTTTGAGGGAGAGTTCCGTCAGCACGACGGCGTGGTGACAATGATGATGTTCTACCGACGCAGGGCTTCGCCTAAGCACCGCTACGATATGACCGAGGTGGATTATGGTGGAGGGGGGCACCGCACACGGCTAAGAGATCCAAGGGATCAATTGTTGTGTCTCCAAGGGGTGCCCCCCTCCCTGTATATAAAGGAGTGGAGGAGGGGGAGGGCCGGCCCTCTCTATGGCGCGCCCTAGGGGAGTCCTACTCCCACCGGGAGTAGGATTCCCCCTTTCCTACTAGAACTAGGAGCCCTTCCAAGTAGTAGGAGTAGGAGAGAAGGAAAGGGAAAAAAGAAGAGAAGGAAGGAGGGGCGCCGCCCCTCCCCCTAGTCCAATTCGGACTAAGCATTGGGGGGGAGGGCACGCAGCCTCTCCTCTCTCGTTCCCCTAAAGCCCAATAAGGCCCATATACTCCCCGGCGAATTCCCGTAACTCTTCAGTACTCGGAAAAATACCCGAATCACTCGGAACCTTTCCGATGTCCGAATATAGTCGTCCAATATATCGATCTTTACGTCTCGACCATTTATAGACTCCTCGTCATGTCCCCGATCTCATCCGGGACTCCGAACTACCTTCGGTACATCAAAACACATAAACTCATAATACAAATCGTGATCGAACTTTAAGCGTGCGGACCCTACGTGTTCGAGAACTATGTAGACATGACCGAGACACGTCTGCGGTCAATAAGCAATAGCGGAACCTGGATGCTCATATTGGCTCCCACATATTCTACGAAGATCTTTATCGGTCAAACCGCATAACAACATACGTTGTTCCCTTTGTCATCGGTATGTTACTTGCCCGAGATTCGATCGTCGGTATCTCAATACCTAGTTCAATCTCGTTACTGGCAAGTCTCTTTACTCGTTCCGTAATACATCATCCCGCAACTAACTCATTAGTTGCAATGCTTGCAAGGCTTAAGTGATGTGCATTACCGAGTGGGCCCAGAGATACCTCTCCAACAACCGGAGTGACAAATCCTAATCTTGAAATACGCCAACCCAACAAGTACCTTCGGAGACACCTGTAGAGCACCTTTATAATCACCCAGTTACGTTGTGACGTTTGGTAGCACACAAAGTGTTCCTCCGGTAAACGGGAGTTGCATAATCTCATAGTCATAGGAACATGTATAAGTCATGAAGAAAGCAATAGCAACATACTAAACGATCAAGTGCTAAGCTACCGGAATGGGTCATGTCAATTACATCATTCTCCTAATGATGTGACCCCGTTAATCAAATGACAACTCATGTCTATGGCTAGGAAACATAACCATCTTTGATCAACGAGCTAGTCAAGTAGAGGCATACTAGTGACACTATGTTTGTCTATGTATTCACACATCTATCATGTTTCCGTTAATACAATTCTAGCATAAATAATAAACATTTATCATGATATGTGGAAATACATAATAACTTTATTATTGCCTCTAGGGCATATTTCCTTTAGTCTCCCAATTGCACTAGAGTCAATAATCTAGTTCACATCGCCATGTGATTTAACATCAATAGTTCACATCTTTATGTGGTTAACACCCATAGTTCACATCGATATGTGACCAACACCCAAAGGGTTTACTAGAGTCAGTAATCTAGTTCACATCGCTATGTGATTAACACCCAAAGAGTACTAAGGTGTGATCATGTTTTGCTTGTGAGAGAAGTTTAGTCAACAGGTCTGCCAAAATTCAGATCCGTATGTATTTTGCAAATTTCTATGTCTACAATGCTCTGCACGGAGCTACTTTAGATAATTGCTCCCACTTTCAATATGTATCCAGATTGAGACTTGGAGTCATCTGGATCAGTGTCAAAACTTGCATCGACCTAACCCTTTACGACGAACCTTTTGTCACCTCCATAATCGAGAAACATATCCTTATTCTACTAAGGATAATTTTGACCGCTGTTCAGTGATCTACTCCTAGATCACTATTGTACTCCCTTGCCAAACTCAGTGTAGGGTATACAATAGATCTGGTACACAGCATGGCATACTTTATAGAACCTATGGCTGAGTCATAGGGAATGACTTTCATTCTCTTTCTATCTTCTGCCGTGGTAAGGCTTTAAGTCTTACTCAATTTCACACCTTGTAACACAGGCAAGAACTCTTTCTTTGACTGTTCCATTTTGAACTACTTCAAAATCTTGTCAAGGTATGTGCTTTGTGAAAGTCCAATTAAGCGTCTCGATCTATCTCTATAGATCTTGATGCCCAATATATAAGCAGCTTCACCGAAGTCCTTCATTAAAAACTCTTATTCAAATATCCTTTTATGCTATCCAGAAATTCTATATCATTTCCAATCAACAATATGTCATCCACATATAATATCAGAAATTCTACAGAGCTCCCACTCACTTTCTTGTAAATACAGGCTTCTCCAAAAGTCTGTATAAAACCATATGCTTTGATCACACTATCAAAACGTTTATTCCAACTCCGAGAGGCTTGCACTAGTCCATAAATGGATCGCTGGAGCTTGCACACTTTTGTTAGCTCCCTTTGGATCGACAAAACCTTCCGGTTGCATCATATACAACTCTTCTTCCAGAAATCCATTCAGGAATGCAGTTTTGACATCCATTTGCCAAATTTCATAATCATAAAATGCGGCAATTGCTAACATGATTCGGACAGACTTAAGCATCGCTACGGGTGAGAAGGTCTCATCGTAGTCAATCCCTTGAACTTGTCAAAAACCTTTTGCAACAAGTCGAGCTTTATAAACAGTAACATTACTGTCAGCGTCAGTCTTCTTCTTGAAGATCCATTTACTCTCGATGGCTTGCCGATCATGGGGCAAGTCAACCAAAGTCCATACTTTGTTCTCATACATGGATCCCATCTCAGATTTCATGGCCTCAAGCCATTTTGCGGAATCTGGGCTCACCATCGCTTCTTCATAGTTCGTAGGTTCATCATGGTCTAGTAACATAACCTCCAGAACAGGATTATCGTACCACTCTGGTGTGGATCTCACTCTGGTTTACCTACGAGGTTCGGTAGTAACTTGATCTGAAGTTACATGATCATCATCATCACCTTCCTCACTAGTTGGTGTAGTAGTCACAGGAACAGATTTCTGTGATGAACTACTTTCCAATAAGGGAGCAGGTACAGTTACCTCATCAAGTTCTACTTTCCTCCCACTCACTTCTTTCGAAAGAAACTCCTTCTCTAGAAAGGATCCATTCTTAGCAATGAATATCTTGCCTTCGGATCTGTGATAGAAGGTGTACCCAACTGTCTCCTTTGGGTATCCTATGAAGACACATTTCTCCGATTTGGGTTTGAGCTATCAGGATGAAACCTTTTCTTATAAGCATCGCAACCCCAAACTTTATGAAACGACAACTTTGGTTTCTTGCCAAACCATAGTCCATATAGTGTCGTCTCAACGGATTTTAGATGGTGCCCTATTTAACATGAATGTAGCTGTCTCTAATGCATAACCCCAAAGCGATAGTGGTAGATCAGTAAGAGACATCATAGATCGCACCATATCTAATAAAGTACGGTTACGATGTTCGGACACACCATTACACTGTGGTGTTCCAGGTGGCGTGAGTAGTGAAACTATTTCACATAGTTTTAACTGAAGGCCAAACTCGTAACTCAAATATTTTATCTCTGCGATCATATCGTCGAAACTTTTATTTTTGTTACGATGATTCTCCACTTCACTCCGAAATTCTTTGAACTTTTCAAAATGTTTCAGACTGATGTTTCATCAAGTAGATATACCCATATCTGCTCAAATCATCTATGAAGGTCAGAAAACAATGATACCCGCCGTGAGCCTCAACACTCATTGGACCGCATACATCGGTATGTATTATTTCCAACAAGTCAGTGGCTCGCTCCATTGTTCCGGAGAACGGAGTCTTAGTCATCTTGCCCATGAGGCATGGTTCGCAAGCATCAAGTGATTCCAAAAGCCCATCAGCATGGAGTTTCTTCATGCGCTTTACACCAATATGATCTAAATGGCAGTGCCACATATAAGTTGCACTATCATTATTAACTTTGCATCTTTTGGTTTCAATATTATGAATATGTGTATCACTACAATCGAGATCCAACAAACCATTTTCATTGGGTGTATGACCATAGAAGGTTTTATTCATGTAAATAGAACAACAATTATTCTCTAATTTAAATGAATAACCGTATTGCAATAAACATGATCAAATCATATTCATGCTCAACGCAAACACCAAATAACATTTATTTAGGTTCAACACTAATCCCGAAAGTACAGGGAGTGTGCGATGATGATCATATCAATCTTGGAACTGCTTCCAACACACATCATCACTTCACTCTTAACTAGTTTCTGTTCTGCAACTCCCGTTTCGAGTTACTACTCTTAGCAACAGAACTAGTATCAAATACCGCGGGGTTGCTATAAACACTAGTAAAGTACACATCAATAACATGTATATCAAATATACCTTTGTTCATTTTGCCATCCTTCTTATCCGCCAAGTATCTAGGGGCAGTTCCGCTTCCAGTGACCATTTCCTTTGCAGTAGAAGCACTTAGTCTCAGGCTTAGGTCGAGACTTGGGCTTCTTCACTTGAGCAGCAACTTGCTTGTTGGTCTTCTTGAAGTTCCCCTTCTTCCCTTTGCCCTTTTCTTGAAACTAGTGGTCTTGTTAACCATCAACACTTGATGCTTTTCTTGATTTCTATCTTCGTCGATTTCAGCATCACGAAGAGCTTGGGAATAGTTTCCGTTATCCCTTGCATATTATAGTTCATCACGAAGTTCTAGCAACTTGGTGATAGTGACTAGAGAACTCTGTCAATCACTATCTTATCTGGAAGATTAGCTCCCACTTGATTCAAGTGATTGTAGTACTCAGACATTCTAAGCACATGCTCACTAGATGAGCAATTCTCCTCCATCTTGTAGGCAAAGTACTGTCAGAGGTCTCATACCTCTCGACACAGGCATGAGTATGAAATACTAATTTCAACTCTTGGAACATCTCATATGCTCCGTGGCGTTTCGAAAAACGTCTTTGAAGCCCTGATTCTAAGTCGTAAAGCATGGTGCACTAAACTATCAAGTAGTCATCATATCGAGCTTGCCAAACGTTTATAACGTCTGCAGTTGCTCCTGCAATCGGTCTGTCACCTAGTAGTGCATCAAGGACATAACTCTTCTGTGCACCAATGAGGATAATCCTCAGATCACGGATCCAATCCGTATCATTGCTACTAACATCTTTCAATTTAGTTTTCTCTAGGAACATATCAAAATAAAATAGGGGAGCTAAACGCGAGCTATTGATCTACACATAGATATGCTAATACTACCAGGACTAAGTTCATGATAAATTAAAGTTCAATTAATCATATTACTTAAGAACTCCCAGTTAGATAGACATCCCTCTAATCATCTAAGTGATCACGTGATCCATATCAACTAAACCATGTCCGATCATCACGTGAGATGGAGTAGTTTTCAATGGTGAACATCACTATGTTGATCATATCTACTATATGATTCATGCTCGACCTTTCGGTCTCAGTGTTCCGAGGCCATATCTGCATATGCTAGGCTCGTCAAGTTTAACCTGAGTATTCTGCATGTGCAAAACTGGCTTGCACCCGTTGTAGATGGACGTAGAGCTTATCACACCCGATCATCACGTGGTGTCTGGGCACGACGAACTTTGGCAACGGAGCATACTCAGGGAGAATGATACTTCTCCAACGTATCTATAATTTTTTATTGTTCCATGCTATTATATTATCCATCTTGGTGCGCTTTACTATGCACTTCTATATTATTTTGGGACTAACCTACTGACCCAGAGCCCAGTGCTAGTTCCTGTTTTTTCCCTTGTTTTAGTGTTTCAAAGAAAAGGAATATCAAACGGAGTCGAAACGGAATGAAACCTTTTGGAGAAGTTATTTTCAGAAAGAAAGCAACCCGGGAGACTTGGAGTCCACGTTAAGGAAGCTACAAGGGAGGCACGAGGCAGGAGGGCGCGCCCGCGCCCTCCACCCTCATGGGCCCCTCGTGGCTCCCCTGACGTACTTCTTTCACCTATATATACCAGTATACCCTAAAACCTTCGGGGAACAGAATAGATCGGGAGTTCCGCCGCCGCAAGCCTCTGTAGTGACCAAAAACCAATCGGGGCCCTGTTCCGGCACCCTGCCGGAGGGGGATCCCTCACCGGTGGCCATCTTCATCATCCTGGCGCTCTCCATGATAAGGAGGGAGTAGTTCACCCTCGGAGCTGAGGGTATGTACCAGTAGCTATGTGTTTGATCTCTCTCTCTCTCTCTCGTGTTCTTGATTTGGCATGATCTTGATGTATCGCGAGCTTTGCTATTATAGTTGGATCTTATGTTGCTTCTCCCCCTCTACTCACTTGTAATGGATTGAGTTTTCCCTTTGAAGTAATCTTATCGGATTGAGTCTTTAATGATTTGAGAACACTTGATGTATGTCTTGCCGTGCGTATCTGTGGTGACAATGGGATATCACGTGATTCACTTGATGTATGTTTTGGTGATCAACTTGCGGGTTCCGCCCATGAACCTATGCATAGGGGTTGGCACACGTTTTCGTCTTGACTCTCTGGTAGAAACTTTGGGGCACTCTTTGAGGTTCTATGTGTTGGTTGAATAGATGAATCTGAGATTGTGTGATGCATATCGTATAATCATACCCACGGATACTTGAGGTGACATTGGAGTATCTAGGTGACATTAGGGTTTTGGTTGATTTGTGTCTTAAGGTGTTATTCTAGTACGAACTCTAGGGCTGTTTGTGACACTTATAGGAATAGCCCAACGGATTGATTGGAAAGAATAACTTTGAGGTGGTTTCGTACCCTACCTTAATCTCTTCGTTCGTTCTCCACTATTAGTGACTTTGGAGTGACTCTTTGTTGCATGCTGAGGGATAGTTATATGATCCAACTATGTTATTATTGTTGAGAGAACTTGCACTAGTGAAAGTATGAACCCTAGGCCTTGTTTCCTAGCATTGCAATACCGTTTACGCTCACTTTTACCACTTGTTACCTTGCTATTTTTATATTTTCAGATTACAAAAACCTATATCTACCATCCATATTGCACTTGTATCACCATCTCTTCGCTGAACTAGTGCACCTATACAATTTACCATTGTATTGGGTGTGTTGGGGACACAAGAGACTCTTTGTTATTTGGTTGCAGGGTTGCTTGAGAGAGACCATCTTCATCCTACGCCTCCCACGGATTGATAAACCTTAGGTCATCCACTTGAGGGAAATTTGCTACTGTCCTACAAACCTCTGCACTTGGAGGCCCAACAACGTCTACAAGAAGAAGGTTGTGTAGTAGACATCAAGCTCTTTTCTGGCGCCGTTGCCGGGGAGGCTAGGTAAGCGGCACTCACACCCCGTCAACTAAGCTCTTTTCTGGCGCCGTTGCCGGGGAGGTGAGTGCTTGAAGGTATATCTTTAGATCTTGCAATCGAAACTTTTAGTTTCTTGTTTTATCACTAGTTTAGTTTATAAAAGAAAGCTACAAAAAATGGAATTGAGTTTGTCTAATACGCTTCATCTTTTTAATATCTTTCGTGAGTATGATGGAAAGGAAAATTGTGCCAAAGTGTTAGAAGAAGAATGTATTAAGATGTTTGACACTAAATCTTTGAATGATGAGCATGGTTGCAATGTTGTTAGTATGAACTCCTTGAATATCCATAGTACTAATGATGATTGCACTAGTTATGATGAAAATGCCTCCTATAAACATGTCAATTTTTGTGGAGTGCATTGGGTTTGCAAGTACACACCAAATAGGGAAGATAGATATTGCAAGAGGCATAAGCATTTAGAAACTAAATTGTTGCAAGAAAGGCTAGATGTTTGTGCTGAAAATTTAAATTTTATTGGCCGTACTTGTGAACTTTGCAATGAAAGTGGTCATTTAGCTATCCGATGCAAATTTTTTCATGATCTAATCGTGTCCAGAAATTGTGATGAGTTGATTTCCCTTGCACATTATAATGAACTTAGCTTGCTTACGGGTTGCGAAGAAATGAAACATATAACTAGGCATCTTCCAGAATTTGCCCGTTATAAACTTCTTGGTTTTGATCTAGAAGAAATTTATATGTATTGTGCGGTGAATTGCATTGAAAATCCTTATATTGTCAATTACATAAAGAAAAGAAAACAAATAGAAGATGAAGAGAATACTAACGAAAGGGAAAATACTTCCCAATATTCTCCTATTATTTCTTATGATGAATCAGGTAACGAGGAGGAGCCTTCTATTCAACCAATCTCATTAATAAGGAGCTCCAAAAAGAGGATTGAACCCACACATGAAGTGAAGAATAAGAAAAGAAAAAGGAAGAGAGGTAAAAAGATATCTCCCCCAAATAATGTTGCTCCTATTATTGTTGTGCCTCATGAAAATGAATCAAAAATAATTGTGGAAGATGATGCACTTGATGATGATCTCGTTTTGCCTATTACTTGTTGTCATGATTATGATTGGGAAGATAATGATACTTCTTATGATCTTGAAAATCTTTTTGGCACTTGCTTGGAAGAATATGATAATTGCTATACTATTGGTGTTATCCATACTATTAATGATGAGAGTGATTATGCTTATGATATGAAAAGGCCCAAGCTTGGGGATGCTATGTTTGAAGAATATGATGTTTTTGAGAATATATTTGCTGCAATTAATGTTTGTCCCAAGCTTGGGGAGGCTACGTTTAATGAAGATGATATTTTTAGTCTCCCAAGTTTTGATATGCAAATTTATAATGATGATAGCATGCCTCCTACTTATGATGATTATATTGTTGAAAGTGGGTTTGGAAGAGTGTCAACTTTAGGAAGTAATGATCCCACTATTTTGGAGGATGTTGAACCTTATAATATTTATGAAAGTGGATTTGGAGAGGTCATGACTTTATTTAGTGATGAATCCACTATTTCGGAAGAGGTTTCAATCGATTATGATGAGAACAAAGTTGCTACTTATGATGATTATTGTGATGAAACTTATGCTATAAAAAGTAGTGATGACTATACTTATAAAACTTGTCATGATTATGATTACCCTTTTTCTGAACATTACTCTTTTAATGTGGAAACAATTTATAGTATTCAAGTCTCTTACGATACTCCCACTATTCCAAATGAGAAGAATTTTGCTTATGTGGAGAGTAATAAAATTTCTATGCAAGTAGATCATGAAAAAAATGCTTTAGGTGCTTGTTATATTGTTGAATTCATTCATGATGCTACTGAAAATTATTATGAGAGAGGATCATATGCTTCTACATATTGCAATAATATCAAGTTTCCTCTCTATGTGCTTAAAGTTTTGAAGTTATGCTTGATTTACCTTCCTATGCAAGTTGATTCTTGTTCCCATAAGTTGTTTGCTCGCAAAATCCCTATGCATAGGAAGTGGGTTAGACTTAAATGTGCTAGTCATATTCTTCATGATGCTCTCTTTATGTTTCAATTCTTATCTTTTGTGCGAGCATCATTGAAATCATCATGCCTAGCTAGGGGCGTTAAACGTTAGCGCTTGTTGGGAGGCAACCCAATTTTATTTTAGTTTCTTGCTTTTTGGTTCTGTTTAGTAATAAATAATCCATCTAGCTTCTTTTTAGATGTGGTTTTATGTTTTAATTAGTGTCTGTGCCAAGTAGAACCTTTGCGAAGACTTGGGTGAAGTCTTTATGATGATGCTGTAAAAAACAGAAACTTTAGCGCTCACGAGATTAGCTAAAACTTTTTAATGGAGAGTGCTATTTAGTTGATTCTTTTTGAAGATGATTACTAGAAAAATTCCTCAGGTCCACCAATTTATTTTAGAATTTTTGGAGTTCCAGAAGTTTGCGTTAGTTATATATTACTACATACTATTCTGTTTTTGACAGATTCTGTTTTTCGTGTGTTGTTTGCTTATTTTGATGACTCTATGGCTAGTAAAATAGTTTATAAACCATAGAGAAGTTGGAATACAGTAGGTTTAACACCAATATAAATAAATAATGAGTTCATTACAGTACCATGAAGCGGTGTTTTGTTTTCTTTCGCTAACGGAGCTCACGAGATTTTCTGTTAAGTTTTGTGTTGTGAAGTTCTCAAGTTTTGGGTAAAGATTCGATGGACTATGGAATAAGGAGTGGCAAGAACCTAAGATTGGGGATGCCCAAGGCACCCCAAGGTAATATTCAAGGACAACCAAGAGCCTAAGCTTGGGGATGCCCCGGAAGGCATCCCCTCTTTAGTCTTCGTTCATCGGTAACTTTACTTGCAGCTATATTTTTATTCACCACATGATATGTGTTTTGCTTGGAGCGTCATTTTATTTTCTTTTGTTTTGCTTGCTGTTTGAATAAAATACCAAGATCTTAAATTCTTAAATGTTAGGGAGTCTTCACATAGTTGCATAATTATTCAACTATTCATTGATCTTCACTTATATCTTTCGGAGTAGTTTGTCGTTTGCTCTAGTGCTTCACTTATATCTTTTAGAGCACAATGGTGGTTTTATTTTGTAGAAATAGATGAACTCTCGTGCTTCACTTATATTATTTTGAGAGTCCTAAACAGCATGGTAATTTGCTTCGGTTATGAATTTAGTCCTAATATGATGGGCATCCAAGAGGGATATAATAAAAACTTTCATATAGAGTGCATTGAATACTACAAGAAGTTTAATTCCTTATGATTGTTTTGAGAAATAAAGATGGTGATATTAGAGTCATGCTAGTTGGCTAGTTGTGAATTTGAGAGATACTTGTGTTAAAGTTTGTGATTCCCGTAGCATGCACGTATGGTGAACCGTTATGTGATGAAGTCGGAGCATAATTTATTTATTGATTGTCTTCCTTATGAGTGGCGGTCGGGGACGAGCGATGGTCTTTTCCTACCAATCTGTCCCCCTAGGAGCATGCGCATAATACTTTGCTTTGATAACTTGTAGATTTTTGCAATAAGTATATGAGTTCTTTATGACTAATGTTGAGTCCATGGATTATACGCACCCTTCTCCCACTATTGCTAGCCTCTCTAATACCGCGCACTTTTCGCCGGTATCATACACCCACCATAAACCTTCCTCAAAAAAGCCACCATACCTACCTATCATGGCATTTCCATAGCCATTCCGAGATATATTGCCATGCAACTTTCCACCGTTCCGTTTATTATGACACGCTCCATCATTGTCATATTGCTTTGCATGATCATGTAGTTGACAACGTATTTGTGGCAAAGCCACCGTTCATAATTCTTTCATACATGTCACTCTTGATCCATTGCATATCCCGGTACACCGCCGGAGGCATTCATATAGAGTCATATTTTGTTCTAAATATCGAGTTGTAATTGTTGAGTTGTAAGAAAATAAAAGTGTGATGATCTTCATTTTTAGAGCATTGTCCCAAGTGAGGAAAAGGATGATGGAGACTATGATTCCCCCACAAGTCGGGATGAGACTCCGGACAAAAAAAAGAGGCCATAAAAAAGGGAAAGGCCCAAATAAAAAAAATGAGAGAAAAAGAGAGAAGGGACAATGTTACTATCCTTTTACCACACTTGTGCTTCAAAGTAGCACCATGATCTTCATGATAGAGAGTCTCTCATTTTGTCACTTTCATATACTAGTGGGAATTTTTCATTATAGAACTTGGCTTGTATATTCCAATGACTGGCTTCCTCAAAATGCCCTAGGTCTTCGTGAGCAAGCGAGTTGGATGCACACCCACTTAGTTTCTTTTGTTGAGCTTTCATATACTTATAGCTCTAGTGCATCCGTTGCATGGCAATCCCTACTCACTCACATTGATATCTATTGATGGGCATCTCCATGGCCCGTTGATACGCCTAGTTGATGTGGGACTATCTTCTCCCTTTTTTGTCTTATCCACAACCACCATTCTATTCCACATATAGTGCTATGTCCATGGCTCACTCTCATGTATTGCGTGGAGATTGAACAAGTTTGAAAATGTCAAAAGTATGAAACAATTGCTTGGCTTGTCATCGGGGTTGTGCATGATTTAAATACTTTGTGTGGTGAAGATAGAGCATAGCCAGACTATATGATTTTGTAGGGATAACTTTATTTGGCCATGTTATTTTGAGAATACATAATTGCTTTGTTAGTATGCTTGAAGTATTATTATTTTTATGTCAATATTAAACATTTGTCTTGAATCTTTCGGATCTGAATATTCATACCACAATTAAGAAGAATTACATTGAAATTATTCCAAGTAGCATTCCACATCAAAAAATTTGTTTTTATCATTTACCTACTCGAGGACGAGCAGGAATTAAGCTTGGGGATGCTGATACGTCTCCAACGTATCTATAATTTTTTATTGTTCCGTGCTATTATATTATCCATCTTGGATGTTTTATGGGCTTTACTATGCACTTTTATATTATTTTTGGGACTAACCTATTGACCCAGAGCCCAGTGCCAGTTCCTGTTTTTTCCCTTGTTTTAGTGTTTCGAAGAAAAGGAATATCAAACGGAGTCGAAACGGAACGAAACCTTCTGGAGAAGTTATTTTCGGAAAGAAAGCAACCCGGGAGACCTGGAGTCCATGTTAAGGAAGCAACGAGGGAGGCACGAGGCAGGGGCGCGCGCCCACCCCCCTGGGCGCGCCCACCACCCTCGTTGGCCCCTCGTGGCTCCCCTGACGTACTTCTTTCACCTATATATACCAATATACCCTAAAACCTTCGGGGAACAGAATAGACCAGGAGTTCCGCCTCCGCAAGCCTCTGTAGCCACCAAAAACCAATCGGGACCCTGTTCTGGCACCCTGCCGGAGGGGGGGGGTCCCTCACCGGTGGCCATCTTCATCATCCCGGCGCTCTCCATGACGAGGAGGGAGTAGTTCACCCTCGGGGCTGAGGGTATGTACCAGTAGCTATGTGTTTGATCTCTCTCTCTTGTGTTCTTGATTTGGCACGATCTTGATATATCGCGAGCTTTGCTATTATAGTTGGATCTTATGTTGCTTCTCCCCCTCTACTCTCTTGTAATGGATTGAGTTTTCCCTTTGAAGTAATCTTATCGGATTGAGTCTTTAATGATTTGAGAACACTTGATGTATGTCTTGCCGTGCGTATCTGTGGTGACAATGGGATATCACGTGATTCACTTGATGTATGTTTTGGTGATCAACTTGCGGGTTCCGCCCATGAACCTATGCATAGGGGTTGGCACACGTTTTCGTCTTGACTCTCTGGTAGAAACTTTGGGGCACTCTTTGAGGTTCTATGTGTTGGTTGAATAGATGAATCTGAGATTGTGTGATGCATATCGTATAATCATACCCACGGATACTTGAGGTGACATTGGAGTATCTAAGTGACATTAGGGTTTTGGTTGATTTGTGTCTTAAGGTGTTATTCTAGTACGAACTCTAGGGCTGTTTGTGACACTTACAGGAATAGCCCAACGGATTGATTGGAAAGAATAACTTTGAGGTGGTTTCGTACCCTACCATAATCTCTTTGTTGGTTCTCCGCTATTAGTGACTTTGGAGTGACTCTTTGTTGCATGTTGAGGGATAGTTATATGATCCAACTATGTTATTATTGTTGAGAGAACTTGCACTAGTGAAAGTATGAAACCTAGGCCTTGTTTCCTAGCATTGCAATACCGTTTACCCTCACTTTTACCACTTGTTACCTTGCTGTTTTTATATTTTCAGATTACAAAAACCTATATCTACCATCCATATTGCACTTGTATCACCATCTCTTCGCCGAACTAGTGCACCTATACAATTTACCATTGTATTGGGTGTGTTGGGGACACAAGAGACTCTTTGTTATTTGGTTGCAGGGTTGCTTGAGAGAGACCACCTTCATCCTACGCCTCCCACGGATTGATAAACCTTAGGTCATCCACTTGAGGGAAATTTGCTACTGTCCTACAAACCTCTGCACTTGGAGGCCCAAAAACGTCTACAAGAAGAAGGTTGTGTAGTAGACATCAGAGAACACTTTTATCTTGAAATTTAGTGAGAGATCATCTTATAATGCTACCGTCAATCAAAGCAAAATAAGATGCATAAAAGATAAACATCACATGCAATCAATATAAGTGATATGATATGGCCATCATCATCTTGTGCTTGTGATCTCCATCTCCGAAGCACCGTCATGATCACCATCGTCACCGGCGCGACACCTTGATCTTCATCGTAGCATCGTTGTCGTCTCGCCAACTATTGCTTCTATGACTCTCGCTACCGCTTAGTGATAAAGTAAACCAATTATAGGGCGATTGCATTGCATACAATAAAGCGACAACCATATGGCTCCTGCCAGTTGCCGATAACTCGGTTACAAAACATGATCATCTCATACAATAAAATATAGCATCATGCTTTGACCATATCACATCACAACATGCCCTGCAAAAACAAGTTAGACGTCCTCTACTTTGTTGCTGCAAGTTTTTACGTGGCTGCTACGGGCCAAGCAAGAACCGTTCTTACCTACGCATCAAAACCACAATGATAGTTCGTCAAGTTAGTGCTGTTTTAACCTTCTCAAGGACCGGGCGTATCCAGACTCGGTTCAACTAAAGTTGGAGAAACTGGCACCCGCCAGCCACCTGTGTGCAAAGCACATCGGTAGAACCAGTCTCGCGTAAGCGTACGCGTAATGTCGGTCCGGGCCGCTTCATCCAACAATAACGCCGAACCAAAGTGTGACATGCTGGTAAACAGTATGACTTGTATCGCCCACAACTCACTTGTGTTCTACTCGTGCATATAACATCAACGCATAAAACCTGGCTCGGATGCCACTGTTGGGTAACGTAGTAACTTCAAAAAAAAAATCCTACGCACACACAGGATCATGGTGATGCATAGCAACGAGAGGGGAGAGTGTGTCCATGTACCCTCGTAGACCGAAAGCGGAAGCGTTAGCACAACGCGGTTGATGTAGTCGTACGTCTTCACGATCCGACCGATCAAGTACCGAATGCACGGCACCTCCGAGTTCAGCACACGTTCAACTCGATGACGTCCCTCGAACTCCGATCCAGCCGAGCTTTGTGGGAGAGTTCCGTCAGCACGACGGCGTGGTGCCGATGATGATGTTCTACCGACGTAGGGCTTCGCCTAAGCACCGCTACGATATGACCGAGGTGGATTATGGTGGAGGGGGCACCGCACACGGCTAAGAGATCCAAGGGATCAATTGTTGTGTCTCCAAGGGGTGCCCCCCTCCCCGTATATAAAGGAGTGGAGGAGGGGGAGGGCTGGCCCTCTCTATGGCGCGCCCTAGGGGAGTCCTACTCCCACCGGGAGTAGGATTCCCCCTTTCCTAGTAGAACTAGGATCCCTTCCAAGTAGTAGGAGTAGGAGAGAAGGAAAGGGAAAAAAGAAGAGAAGGAAGGAGGGGGCGCCGCCCCTCCCCCTAGTCCAATTCGGACTAAGCATTGGGGGGGGGGCGCAGCCTCTCCTCTCTCTTTCCCCTAAAGCCCAATAAGGCCCATATACTCCCCGGCGAATTCCCGTAACTCTCCGGTACTCCGAAAAATACCCGAATCACTCGGAACCTTTCCGATGTCCGAATATAGTCGTCCAATATATCTATCTTTACGTCTCGACCATTTCGAGACTCCTCGTCATGTCCTCGATCTCATCCGGGACTCCGAACTACCTTCGGTACATCAAAACACATAAACTCATAATACAAATCGTCATCGAACTTTAAGCGTGCGGACCCTACGGGTTCGAGAACTATGTGGACATGACCGAGACACGTCTGCGGTCAATAACCAATAGCGGAACCTGGATGCTCATATTGGCTCCCACATATTCTACAAAGATCTTTATCGTAAAAACCGCATAACAACATGCGTTGTTCCCTTTGTCATCGGTATGTTACTTGCCCGAGATTCGATCGTCGGTATCTCAATACCTAGTTCAATCTCGTTACTGGCAAGTCTCTTTACTCGTTCCGTAATACATCATCCCGCAACTAACTCATTAGTTGCAATGCTTGCAAGGCTTAAGTGATGTGCATTACCGAGTGGGCCCAGAGATACCTCTCCGACAATCGGAGTGACAAATCCTAATCTCGAAATACGCCAACCCAACAAGTACCTTTGGAGACACCTGTAGAGCACCTTTATAATCATCCAGTTACGTTGTGACGTTTGGTAGCACACAAAGTGTTCCTCCGGTAAACGGGAGTTGCATAATCTCATAGTCATAGGAACATGTATAAGTCATGAAGAAAGCAATAGCAACATATTAAACGATCAAGTGCTAAGCTAACGGAATGGGTCATGTCAATCACATCATTCTCCTAATGATGTGACCCTGTTAATCAAATGACAACTCATGTCTATGGCTAGGAAACATAACCATCTTTGATCAACGAGCTAGTCAAGTAGAGGAATAATAGTGACACTATGTTTGTCTATGTATTCACACATGTATCATGTTTCCGGTTAATACAATCCTAGCATGAATAATAAACATTTATCATGATATAAGGAAATAAATAATAACTTTATTATTGCCTCTAGGGCATATTTCCTTCAATCACATACATCACTCTTTTCATGATGCACAAGCATAGAAGATTTATCACTCTTTATGGCATACATGTCATCATAATAATCATCATAGATAGCAACTTCATTGTCATAATCAATTGAAACCTCTTCCAAGATAGTGGATGTATCACTAAATAAAGTCATGACCTCTCCAAATCCACTTTCATCAATATTGTAATAAGATTCAACACCCTCCAAAATAGTGGGATCACTACTACTTAAAGTTGACACTCTTCCAAACCCACTTTCATTACTGTAATCATCATAAATAGGAGGCATGCTATCATAATAATAATTTTTCTTATCGAAAGTAGAAGGAATCAAAGGATCATATTCATTAATCAAAGCATCCCCAAGCTTAGGACAAGCATTATTTCCAGCAAATAAATCTTCAAACATATCATACTCATTAAACATAGCATCCCCATGTTGGAGATCGTTGCAGAAATTAAAAAAATTCTACGCATCACCAAGAACAATCTATGGAGTCTTCTAGCAATGAGAGGGAAAAGAGTGCATCTACATACCCTTGTAGATCGCGAGCGGAAGCATTCAAGTGAACGGGGTTGATGGAGTCGTACTCGTCGTGATCCAAATCACCGATGACCGAGCGCCGAACGGATAGCACCTCCGCGTTCAACACACGTACGGTTGGGGAAGACGTCTCCTCCTTCTTGATCCAGCAAGGGGAGGGAGAGGTTGATGGAGATCCAGCAGCACGACGGCGTGGTGGTGGAAGCAGCGGGGATCTCGGCAGGGCTTCGCCAAGCTCAGCGAGAGGGAGAGGTGTCACGGGAGGGAGAGGGAGGCGCCAGGGGCTTGGGGTGCTGCTCCCATGCGCCTCCCCACTATATATAGGGGTGGAGGGGGCTGGTTTCTTGCCCTCCAAGTCCATTGGGGCATTGGCAAAGGTGGGGGAAAGAAATCCCATCATTTCCCTTCCCCACCGATTGTTATCCCCCTTTTTTAGGGATCTTGATCTTATCCCTTCGGGATATGATCTTATTCCTTCTAAGGTGAGATCTTGGTGCGCCTTGACCAGGGGTGTGGGGCCTTGCCCCCACTACCCACGTTCATGTGGGTCCCCCCATGCAGGTGGGCCCCACTTCGGAACCTTCTAGAACCTTCCCGGTACAATACCGAAAAATCCCGAACATTTTCCGGTGGCCAAAATAGGACTTCCTATATATAAATCTTTACCCCCGGACCATTCCGGAACTACTCGTGACGTCCGGAATCTCATTCGGGACTCCGAACAACTTTCGATTAACCGCATACTAATATCTCTACAACTCTAGCGTCACCGAACCTTAAGTGTGTAGACCCTACGGGTTCGGGAGACATGCAGACATGACCGAGACGACTCTCCGGTCAATAACCAACAGCGGGATCTGGATACCCATGTTGGCTCCCACATGTTCCACGATGATCTCATCGGATGAACCATGATGTCGAGGATTCAATCAATCCCGTATACAATTCCCTTTGTCAATCGGTACGTTACTTGCCCGAGATTCGATCGTCGGTATCCCAATACCTTGTTCAATCTCGTTACCGGCAAGTCACTTTACTCGTACAGTAATGCATGATCCCGTGACCAAACACTTGGTCACATTGAGCTCATTATGATGATGCATTACCGAGTGGGCCCAGAGATACCTCTTCGTCATACGGAGTGACAAATCCCAGTCTCGATTCGTGCCAACCCAACAGACAATTTCGGAGATACCCGTAGTGCACCTTTATAGCCACCCAGTTACGTTGTGACGTTTGGCACACCCAAAGCACTCCTATGGTATCTGGGAGTTGCACAATCTCATGGTCTAAGGAAATGATACTTGACATTTGGAAATGCTCTAGCAAACGAACTACACGATCTTGTGCTATGCTTAGGATTGGGTCTTGTCCATCACATCATTCTCCTAATGATGTGATCCCGTTATCAATGACATCCAATGTCCATAGTCAGGAAACCATGACTATCTGTTGATCAACGAGCTAGTCAACTAGAGGCTCACTAGGGACATGTTGTGGTCTATGTATTCACACATGTATTACGATTTCCGGATAACACAATTATAGCATGAACAATAGACAATTATCATGAACAAGGAAATATAATAATAACCATTTTATTATTGCCTTTAGGGCATATTTCCAACAGTCTCCCACTTGCACTAGAGTCAATAATCTAGTTACATTGTGATGAATCGAACACCCATAGAGTTCTGGTGTTGATCATGTTTTGCTCTAGGGAGAGGTTTAGTCAACGGATCTGCTACATTCAGGTCCGTATGTACTTTACAAATATCTATGTCTCCATTTTGAACATTTTCACGAATGGAGTTGAAGCGACGCTTGATATGCCTGGTCTTCCTGTGAAACCTGGGCTCCTTGGCAAGGGCAATAGCTCCAGTGTTGTCACAGAAGAGAGTCATCGGGCCCGACGCATTGGGAATAACTCCTAGGTCGGTAATGAACTCCTTCACCCAGATTGCTTCTTGTGCTGCCTCTGAGGCCGCCATGTATTCTGCTTCACATGTAGATCCCGCCACAACGCTTTGCTTGCAACTGCACCAGCTTACTGCCCCACTATTCAAAATATACACGTATCCGGTTTGTGACTTAGAGTCATCCAGATCTGTGTCGAAACTAGCATCGACGTAACCCTTTACGACGAGCTCTTCGTCACCTCCATAAACGAGAAACATATCCTTAGTCCTCTTCAGGTACTTCAGGATATTCTTGACCGCTGTCCAGTGTTCCATGCCGGGATTACTTTGGTACCTTCCTACCAAACTTACGGCAAGGTTTACATCAGGTCTGGTACACAGCATGGCATACATAATAGACCCTATGGCCGAGGCATAGGGGACGAGACTCATCTTTTCTCTATCTTCTGCCGTGGTCGGGCATTGAGCCGTGCTCAATTGCACACCTTGCAATACAGGCAAGAACCCCTTCTTGGACTGATCCATATTGAACTTCTTCAATATCTTGTCAAGGTACGTACTTTGTGAAAGACCAATGAGGCGTCTTGATCTATCTCTATAGATCTTGATGCCTAATATATAAGCAGCTTCTCCAAGGTCCTTCATTGAAAAACACTTGTTCAAGTAGGCCTTTATGCTTCCCAAGAATTCTATATCATTTCCCATCAACAGTATGTCATCCACATATAATATGAGAAATGCTACAGAGCTCCCACTCACTTTCTTGTAAACACAGGCTTCTCCATAAGTCTGTGTAAACCCAAACGCTTTGATCATCTCATCAAAGCGAATGTTCCAACTCCGAGATGCTTGCACCAGCCCATAGATGGAGCGCTGGAGCTTGCATACCTTGTTAGCATTCTTAGGATCGACAAAACCTTCCGGCTGCATCATATACAATTCTTCCTTAAGAAAGCCGTTAAGGAATGCCGTTTTGACGTCCATTTGCCATATCTCATAATCATAGTATGCGGCAATTGCTAACATGATTCGGACGGACTTCAGCTTCGCTACGGGTGAGAAAGTCTCATCGTAGTCAACCCCTTGAACTTGTCGATAACCCTTAGCGACAAGTCGAGCTTTATAGATGGTAACATTACCATCCGCGTCTGTCTTCTTCTTAAAGATCCATTTGTTTTCTATCGCTCGCCGATCATCGAGCAAGTCTGTCAAAGTCCACACTTTGTTTTCATACATGGATCCTATCTCAGATTGCATGGCTTCAAGCCATTTGTCGGAATCTGGGCCCGCCATTGCTTCTTCATAGTTCGAAGGTTCACCGTTGTCTAACAACATGATTTCCAAGACAGGGTTGCCGTACCACTCTGGCGCGGAACGTGTCCTTGTGGACCTACGAAGCTCAGTAGGAGCTTGATCCGAAGTACCTTGATCATCATCATCATTAACTTCCTCTCTAGTCGGTGCAGGCACCACAGGAACATCTTCCTGAGCTGCGCTACTTTCCGGTTCAAGAGGTAGTACTTCATCAAGTTCCACTTTCCTCCCACTTACTTCTTTCGAGAGAAAGTCTTTCTCCAGAAAGGACCCGTTCTTGGCAACAAAGATCTTGCCTTCGGATCTGAGGTAGAAGGTATACCCAATGGTTTCCTTAGGGTATCCTATGAAGACGCATTTTTCCGACTTGGGTTCGAGCTTTTCAGGTTGAAGTTTCTTGACATAAGCATCGCATCCCCAAACTTTTAGAAACGACAGCTTAGGTTTCTTCCCAAACCATAATTCATACGGTGTCGTCTCAACGGATTTCGACGGAGCCCTATTTAAAGTGAATGCGGCAGTCTCTAAAGCATAGCCCCAAAATGAGAGCGGTAGATCGGTAAGAGACATCATAGATCGCACCATATCCAATAGAGTGCGATTACGACGTTCGGACACACCATTTCGCTGAGGTGTTCCAGGCGGCATGAGTTGTGAAACTATTCCACATTTCCTTAAGTGTGTGCCAAATTCGTGACTCAAATATTCCCCTCCATGATCTGATCGTAAGAATTTTATTTTTCTGTCACGTTGATTCTCAACCTCACTCTGAAATTCCTTGAATTTTTCAAAGGTCTCAGACTTGTGTTTCATTAGGTAGACATACCCATATCTACTCAAGTCATCAGTGAGAGTGAGAACATAACGATAGCCACCGCGAGCCTCAACACTCATTGGACCGCACACATCAGTATGTATGATTTCCAATAAGTTGGTTGCTCGCTCCATTGTTCCGGAGAATGGAGTCTTGGTCATCTTACCCATGAGGCATGGTTCGCACGTGTCAAATGATTCGTAATCAAGAGACTCTAAAAGTCCATCAGCATGGAGCTTCTTCATGCGCTTGACACCAATGTGACCAAGACGGCAGTGCCACAAGTATGTGGGACTATCATTATCAACCTTACATCTTTTGGTACTCACACTATGAATATGTGTAACACTACGTTCGAGATTCATTAAGAATAAACCATTAACCAGCGGGGCATGACCATAAAACATATCTCTCATATAAATAGAACAACCATTATTCTCGGATTTAAATGAGTAGCCATCTCGAATTAAACGAGATCCTGATACAATGTTCATGCTCAAAGCTGGCACTAAATAACAATTATTGAGGTTTAAAACTAATCTTGTAGGTAAATGTAGAGTTAGCGTGCCGACGGCGATCACATCGACCTTGGAACCATTCCCGACGCGCATCGTCACCTCGTCCTTTGCCAGTCTCCATTTATTCCGCAGCTCCTGCTTTGAGTTACAAATATGAGCAACCGCACCTGTATCAAATACCCAGGAGCTACTACGAGTGCTGGTAAGGTAAACATCAATAACATGTATATCACATATACCTTTGGTGTTGCCGGCCTTCTTGTCCGCTAAGTACTTGGGGCAGTTCCGCTTCCAGTGACCACTTCCCTTGCAATAAAAGCACTCAGTCTCAGGCTTGGGTCCATTCTTTGGCTTCTTCCCGGCAACTGGCTTACCGGGCGCGGCAACTCCCTTGCCGTCCTTCTTGAAGTTCTTCTTACCCTTGCCTTTTTTGAACTTAGTGGTTTTATTCACCATCAACACTTGATGTTCCTTTTTGATCTCCACCTCCGCTGATTTCAGCATTGAATATACCTCAGGAATGGTCTTTTCCATCCCCTGCATATTGAAGTTCATCACAAAGCTCTTGTAGCTCGGTGGAAGCGACTGAAGGATTCTGTCAATGACCGCGTCATCCGGGAGATTAACTCCGAGCTAAGTCAAGCGGTTGTGTAACCCAGACATTTTGAGTATGTGCTCACTGACAGAACTATTTTCCTCCATCTTACAACTGAAGAACTTGTCGGAGACTTCATATCTCTCGACCCGGGCATGAGCTTGGAAAACCATTTTCAGCTCTTCGAACATCTCATATGCTCCGTGTTTCTCAAAACTCTTTTGGAGCCTTGGTTCTAAGCTGTAAAGCATGCCGCACTGAACGAGGGAGTAATCATCAGCACGCTGCTGCCAAGCGTTCATAACGTCTTGGTTCTCTGGGATGGGTGCGTCACCTAGCGATGCTTCTAGGACATAATCTTTCTTGGCAGCTATGAGGATGATCCTCAGGTTCCAGACCCAGTTCGTATAGTTGCTGCCATCATCTTTCAGCTTGGTTTTCTCTAGGAACGCGTTGAAGTTGAGGGCAACATTAGCGTGGGCCATTTGATCTACAAGACATATTGTAAAGATTTTAGACTAAGTTCATGATAATTAAGTTCATCTAATCAAATTATTCAATGAACTCCCACTCAGATAGACATCCCTCTAGTCATCTAAGTGAAACATGATCCGAGTCAACTAGGCCGTGTCCGATCATCACGTGAGATGGGCTAGTCAACATCGGTGAACATCTTCATGTTGATCGTATCTTCTATACGACTCATGCTCGACCTTTCGGTCTTCCGTGTTCCGAGGCCATGTTTGTACATGCTAGGCTCGTCAAGTCAACCTAAGTGTATTGCGTGTGTAAATCTGGCTTACACCCGTTGTATTCGAACGTTAGAATCTATCACACCCGATCATCATGTGGTGCTTCGAAACAACGAACCTTCGCAACGGTGCACAGTTAGGGGGAACACTTTCTTGAAATTATTGCGAGGGATCATCTTATTTAAGCTACCGTCGTTCTAAGCAAATAAGATGTAAAACATGATAAACATCACATGCAATCAAATAGTGACATGATATGGCCAGTATCATATTGCTCCTTTGA
This sequence comes from Triticum aestivum, assembly GCF_018294505.1. Lineage (NCBI taxonomy): Eukaryota > Viridiplantae > Streptophyta > Magnoliopsida > Poales > Poaceae > Triticum > Triticum aestivum. Next base: position 347,807,960 of record NC_057796.1, on the reverse strand, counting down.
TCTCCATCTTCGGGGCGCCATGATCATCTTCGTCACCGGCATGACACCATGATCTCCATCATCATGATCTCCATCATCGTGTCTTCATGAAGTTGTCACGCCAACGATTACATCTACTTCTATGGCTAACGTGTTTAGCAATAATGTAAAGTAATTTACATGGCGTTATTTAATGACACGCAGGTCATACAAAAAATAAAGACAACTCCTATGGCTCCTGCCGGTTGTCATACTCATCGACATGCAAGTCGTGATTCCTATTACAAGAACATGATCAATCTCATACATCACATATATTTCATTCATCACATCCTTTTGGCCATATCACATGACAAGGCATATGCTGCAAAAACAAGTTAGACGTCCTCTAATTGTTGTTGCATGTTTTTACGTGGCTTCTATAGGTTTCTAGCAAGAACGTTTCTTACCTACGTACAACCACAACGTGATATGCCAACTTCTATTTACCCTTCATAAGGACCCTTTTCATCGAATCCGATCTGACTAAAGTGGGAGAGACAGACACCCGCTAGCCACCTTATGCAACTAGTGCATGTCAGTCGGTGGAACCTGTCTCACGTAAGCGTACGTGTAAGGTCGGTCCGGGCCGCTTCATCCCACGATGCCGCCGAAACAAGATAAGACTAGTAGTGGCAAGAAAATTGACAACATCTACGCCCACAACAAATTTGTGTTCTACTCGTGCATAGAAACTACGCATAGACCTAGCTCATGATGCCACTGTTGGAGATCGTTGCAGAAATTAAAAAAATTCTACGCATCACCGAGAACAATCTATGGAGTCTTCTAGAAACGAGAGCGAAAAGAGTGCATCTACATACCCTTGTAGATCGCGAGCGGAAGCGTTCAAGTGAACGGGGTTGATGGAGTCGTACTCGTCGTGATCCAAATCACCGATGACCGAGCGCCGAACGGACGGCACCTCCGCGTTCAACACACGTACGGTTGGGGAAGACGTCTCCTCCTTCTTGATCCAGCAATGGGAGGGAGAGGTTGATGGAGATCCAGCAGCACGACGGCGTGGTGGTGGAAGCAGCGGGGATCTCGGCAGGGCTTCGCCAAGCTCAGCGAGAGGGAGAGGTGTCACGGGAGGGAGAGGGAGGCGCCAGGGGCTTGGGGTGCTGCTCCCATGCGCCTCCCCACTATATATAGGGGTGGAGGGGGCTGGTTTCTTGCCCTCCAAGTCCATTGGGGCATTGGCAAAGGTGGGGGAAAGAAATCCCATCATTTCCCTTCCCCACCGATTGTTATCCCCCTTTTTTAGGGATCTTGATCTTATCTCTTCGGGATATGATCTTATTCCTTCTAAGGTGGGATCTTGGTGCGCCTTGACCAGGGGTGTGGGGCCTTGCCCCCACTACCCACGTTCATGTGGGTCCCCCCATGCAGGTGGGCCCCACTTCGGAACCTTCTAGAACCTTCCCGGTACAATACCGAAAAATCCCGAACATTTTCCGGTGGCCAAAATAGGACTTCCTATATATAAATCTTTACCTCCGGACCATTCCGGAACTACTCGTGACGTCCGGGATCTCATCCGGGACTTCGAACAACTTTTGGTTAACCGCATACTAATATCTCTACAACTCTAGCGTCACCGAACCTTAAGTGTGTAGACCCTACGGGTTCGGGAGACATGCAGACATGACCGAGATGACTCTCCGGTCAATAACTAACAGCGGGATCTGGATACCCATGTTGGCTCCCACATGTTCCACGATGACCTCATCGGATGAACCACGACGTCGAGGATTCAATCAATCCCGTATACAATTCCCTTTGTCAATCGGTACGTTACTTGCCCGAGATTCGATCGTCGGTATCCCAATACCTTGTTCAATCTCGTTACCGGCAAGTCACTTTACTCGTACCGTAATGCATGATCCCGTGACCAAACACTTGGTCACATTGAGCTCATTATGATGATGCATTACCGAGTGGGCCCAGAGATACCTCTCCGTCATACGGAGTGACAAATCCCAGTCTCGATTCGTGCCAACCCAACAGACACTTTCGGAGATACCCGTAGTGCACCTTTATAGCCACCCAGTTACATTGTGACGTTTGGCACACCCAAAGCACTCCTATGGTATCCGGGAGTTGCACAATCTCATGGTCTAAGGAAATGATACTTGACATTTGGAAATGCTCTAGCAAACGAACTACACAATCTTGTGCTATGCTTAGGATTGGGTCTTGTCCATCACATCATTCTCCTAATGATGTGATCCCGTTATCAATGACATCCAATGTCCATAGTCAGGAAACCATGACTATCTGTTGATCAACGAGCTAGTCAACTAGAGGCTCACTAGGGACATGTTGTGGTCTATGTATTCACGCATGTATTACGATTTCCGGATAACACAATTATAGCATGAACAATAGACAATTATCATGAACAAGGAAATATAATAATAACCATTTTATTATTGCCTCTAGGGCATATTTCCAACACCCCAAGCTTGTGGTTTTGCATATGATCACAATCATTCTTATCAATAGCATGAATGGCACCAATAGTATAGCAAACATCATTATCATATTCTTCCAAGCAAGTGCTAAAAAGATTTTCAAGATCATAATGGATATCACTGTCTTCCCAATCATAATCATTACAACAAGTAGTAGTTATCACAAAATCATACTCAATATCATCATCCTCTATCGACATATTTGATTCACTTTCATGAGGCACAATGGTAATAGGAGCAACATTATTTGGGAGAGATACATTTTTACCTTTATTCTTTCTTATTTTCTTCTTCACCACATCATGTGTGGGTTTAATTAATTTTTTCAAGCTTCTTGTTGAATAGATTGATTGGATAGGAAGCTCCTCCTCGTTACCTGATTCATCATAATAAACACTAGGAGGGTATTGGGAATTTTTTTCCTTTCATTAGTACTCTCTTCATACTCCATTTGTTTTCTTGTCTTTAGGTAGTTGGCAATATAAGGATTATCAATGCAATTTACCGAACAAAACATATAAATTTCTTCTAGATCAAAATCAAGAAATCTCTCGAGATTAAATTTTGGAATACCCTTAGTTATACGTTTCATTTCTTCATACCCCAAAAGAAGACTAAGCTCTTTATGATGCTCAAGGGTAATCAAGTTATCACAATTTTTGGACACGATTTGATCATGAAAGAATTTGCATTGGAGATTTAAATGACCATGTTCATTGCAAAGTTCACAAGGATGGCGAAAAAATCAAATCTTTCAGCACAATCATCTAGCCTCTCTTGCAACTTTTTTGTTTCTAAATACTTATGCTTCTTACAAAATCTATCTTCCCTTTTTGGTGTGCAGTTGCACTCCCAATTCACTCCACAAAAAGTGGCATGCTTATAAGAAACATTTTTGTCATGACTTGTGCAATCATCATTAGCATTTTAGATATTCAAAGAATTCATACTAACAACATTGCCATCATGCTCATCATTTATACCAAACATTCTATTGAATTCTTCTTCTAGCAATTGAGCACAATTTTCCGAACCATCATGTTCAAGAAAGATATTATAAAGATGATCAATAATATGATGCAACCTCAATTCCATTTTTTTGTAGTTTTCTTTTATAAACCAAACTAGTGATAAAACAAGAAACTAAAAGATTCGATTGCAAGATCTAAAGATATACCTTCATGCACTCACCTCCCTGGCAACGGCGCCAGAAAAGAGCTTGATGTCTACTACACAACTTTATTCTTGTAGACACGTGTTGGGCCTCCAAGCACAGAGTTTTCTAGGACAGTAGCAATTTTCCCTCGAGTGGATGACCTAAGGTTTATCAATCCGTGAGAGGTATAGGATGAAGATGGTCTCTCTCAAACGACCCTGCAACCAAATACAAGAAATCTCTTGTGTCCCCAACACACCCAATACAATGGCAAATTGTATAGGTGCACTAGTACGGCGAAGAGATGGTAATAAAAGTGTAATATGGATGGTAGAAATATATTTTTATAATCTGAATAAATAAAAACAGCAAGGTAGCAAATAGTAAACGGGCACAAAAACGGTATTGCAATGCTTGAAAACAAGGCCTAGGTCCGTACTTTCGCTAGTGCAATCTCTCAGTAGTGATAACATAGTTGGATCATATGATTATCCCTCAAAGTGCAATAAAGAATCACTCCAGAGTTCCTATTAGCGGAGAACAAAAGATAGAAATTGTTCGTAGGGTACGAAACCACCTCAAAGCTATTCTTTCTGATCGATCTATCCTAGAGTTCGTACTAAAATAACGCAAGCTATTCTTTCTGATCGATCTAATCAAGAGTTCGTACTAAAATAACACCAAAGCAAATTCATATTCATAATACTCAATCCACACAAAGAACTATAGAGAGATCCCAAAGTTTCTATCGGAGAAAAGATAATAAAAACGTGCATCAACCCGTATGCATAGATTACCCCAACGTCACCTCAGGAATCCGCAAGTTGAGTGCCATAACATATATCAAGTGAATCAATACGATACATCATTGTCACCTCAAGTATTCATACTGCAAGATATACATCATGTGTTCTCATATCTGAATATTCAATCCGACAAGACAAAACTTCATGAGGGTAAAGATTTAGTTCATCACAACAAGAGTATAGAGGGGAGAAACATCATATGATCCATCTATATTAACAAAGCCCATGATATAGATCATGAGAGAGAGAGAGAGGGAGAGAGATTAAACACATAGCTACTGGTACAAACCCTCAGCCCCGAGGGTGGACTACTCCCTCCTCATCGTGGTGGCCGCCGGGATGATGAAGATGGCCACCGGTGATGATTCCCCCTTCGGCAGGGTGCCGGAACGGGCTCCCGATTGGTTTTCGGTGGCTACAGAGCCTTGCGGCGGTGGAACTTCTGATCTAGGTTAACCCTGAAGGGTTTCAGAATATTTGCGAATTTATAGTGCAAAGAGGGGGTGCGGGAGGCCACCAAGGTGGGCACAACCCAGGTGCAGCTCTGGCCCATTGGGTTCCTTCTAGTCCAGAAAAAATCTCCGAAAAGTTTCGTTGTGTTTGGACTCCGTTTGATATTGATTTCCTGCGATGTAAAAAAGAAGCAAAAAACAGCAACTGGCACTGGGCACTGGGTCAATAGGTTAGTCCCAAAAAATGATATTAAGTTGCTACAAAATGATTGTAAAACACCCAAGAATGATAAAATAACAGCATGAATACTTCATAAATTATAGATACGTTGGAGACGTATCAATATTCTGTTATCACCTTGTGGGTTGCTTGCGAGTACATTCAAAGTACTCATTAGCTTGTCCCTGTCTACTAACTTGGTTAGACATGGAAGATCAGGAGTTTGAAGAAGAGTGCTTCAATGAGGATCATGCGAACTATCACGCTTCTGAGTTAGTCAGTTTCATATAAGGTTAAGGCATATGGCATGGGTCCAAGTTATCGGCGATGTTTTCGTTGCAAGTGTTCTTTTGAAGTTCCGCCTTCGAGGCTTTTATTTACATAAGACTTGACCATGTTGGTCTTAATTATGCAAGACTCAACATCATGTAATGGATGTAAACTCTTAGTTTGTTGAATGCAGTGACACACTGATCATGGGATCACTGTTGCGTGTACAATCGATGTCTTTGGTCTTAAAGGTTGGGTTACCCATAGGTGTGCATGACTCAATTCCGGTGTTGTGGCGCTTTCGATCCGGCGGTATCGGATCGTTGCCCCCTTCCCTGCAGTAGTGACATGGTAGCTTCCTTGGACACCTGGTTGTCTTTCATATGCGCTCGACGGGCATGGACCCTCACCGACCTGCATATTTGTCTCGTTGTTCATGTTATCCCCTTCTTTGTGGCTGCTCCCGGTGGCTTCCTGCTGCACTCGGGTGGCCTCGGCCTACGGCGTTGTGGGCGGTAGTCTTGCTCTGCGGCTGCTATGGGCTTCGGGGCCGTCAACTCTTCAGCTCTTGGGTGAGCACCTCCCATGGTGGAAGGGTTGGGGCCCTCTTCGGCATGCGAGGAGGATGGCGCTGGGTTCCTCGTGTCCAGTGATGAAACTTTGTTTCAAAATCCCGATTATGTTAGCAAGCTTCTCCTCGTTGTGCTTCTCTCGCTCACTGACGTGGTGTCCGAGTGTTGTGGTCTTTGGCATTTGCTAGCTTGCTCATCTTTATTTTTCCCTTGTCTTAGTTTATGCGTTGTGTTGTAAGCTATCCAATGTGTTCCCTTATATTGTTGGGTCGATGCGTACTATTTTTTATTGTGATACCTCATGGCCGGTTGATGGTTTGTTAACTCAAAGTCAGGCTCACCTCGAGCCTTTTCTGTGGAAATTCCATCTTACAATTGCCACGAGTGTCATCATGTTGATGAGGGGAGGATATCTATTACTCTTGTTATTTCACCACCTGCTGATATTCTGAACTTTGGATCCTTTTGCTTTGCAATTCCTCCTACGGATGAGTTGAAGCCCAATTTTAGAACACCACCAATGTGTTTCGGCGAGGCCAAATACGAGGCTCAAAATAATTAATTACCCGTGTCGGTTTAATTGATTAGGCCGAACATTGCTTTATATCAAGGCCATGTCATGAGCCATATAGTTTATTTTTTTAGTTATGTTATTTTAGTCAATATGAGCGTGTCCAATCCGAATAGTTTTAGTTTTAGGGTTTACCTATATAAGCTGGCTGCCGGCCATTGTAATAGGGGAGTTGATTTTTTTAGTTAAGAATAGACAGGAAAAGGGTCCCATGTCGGGGACTCCAACATCGTTTATTTTGCTTGCTGATGCGCAAGAATCTGTTATGTTGTTTGCGGAGTAGATCTAATCTGCTCAACAATCAAAGTTATATGCTAGTTCTATCGTTCGCCGTGAAAGATTAGGCCAAAAACCCTAGGATCCTTACTTGATCCTTATCACATGTCCACATTTTACCATATTTGACCTAGCTCCTTCAAGCCAGAACCTTTTTTCCAACGATCTCGGTGGTTACATGTTGCATACATAGGGCCAAACCTTTTGGTGACTTTTTTGGCTTCTAGAATAAGTTGTCCCCTACGCAACTTATTCTATAAGCCCAACCCAAAATATTTTTTATAAGGCAACTAGTCAAGTCTTAATTAGCAGGCTTTAAAAAAAATTACTGGGCTTCAAAAATAACATGGGTAGGGGACAACTTATTTTAGTTTATTCTAGAAATCAACAAAAGAACTGGCCCATCGTTACCATAACCCATTTCTCAAACTGAATATTTTTGTAACCGTGAAAAGATTTTCATCTATACATAACTAATTTATCCACTATATACATTATTTCCAAAAGTATATATAAAATATCATCTAATACACTCTGTAATTTTAGAGCTCTCTCATTAAGTCAAGTATTGCATTGGAATTTGGTTCACGATTTGGACCGGGTAAATGATTTCTCAAAGAACTTCCTAATTTGATTAAGATAATCAATTTTAGATTTGATTCACGATTTTGATTGGTTCAATGAGTTCTTAATTAACTAGCCACTACTCTCCCTAATTTTAGAGCCCTCCCATTCACCTAAGGTGTTACATTTGAATTTGGTTCACAATTTTGATCGGGTCAACGATTTAACTACGAACTCTCTCAGTCAGTTAAGATAATTAATTTTGGATTTGATTCACAATTTTAATTGGATCAACAATTTCTCAAAATAATCGGCACCAGCCAGCCTAAAAACACATCAGTCCCACGCATCCTATTACTGTCTAAACAGAAGCGTCAGTATGTGACACTGTAATACTAATATAGTACATGCAGTCACCAACACAATAAACTTCTGAGTTGATTAGCAGACACCACATAATCGCACTCGCAAGGAAGCCCAATAAGACCGCATTATAAAAAACACACATATACACCATCTTCCTCACCCGACAAACCAAATAGCAAATGGAAATTATAAAATCCTCACCACACCAACGACACAATGAAGCGGATTTAACTCTTCTGACAACTTTCCGTATCTTGATTTAACATTTTTAGGAGTGTTTCTTTTTTTTAACATCAGTACAGACACAAGTGTTCATATACATGCGCATACACTCACCCCTATGAACGCACACACACGCATACCTTATCCCTATGAGCACCTCCAAAAGACTGAGCCGGCATATCATCTTGAAATTTACGAAGTCACCGTATGCACCTCGTCGCCGACGGGAATGTCTCCTCCCACTGAATGCACATCGCCGAAAATCCTGAAATAAATCCAGAAATAAATGCGAGCACCAGGATTTGAACCCTGGTGGATTAGGGATACCATAGTCCCTCTAACCATCCAACCACAAATTGGCTCGCTTTTAGGGGGTGTTTCTTGATTTAACAAATCTCTACTAGATGGTGTGATGCCTCAAACATGTGACCCTGCTAAATCCGGGGAATCCGGCTCCTTCCCAGTTTGTGGCAGCCACCAACTAGACTTTAGAGGTCCACGGACCTAAATTGGTGTTTGTTTGTTAACAATGATGGGGCAGATTAGGCTAACATGGCTTGCGGTTGGTTGCCATGGTGCAACTTGCGGGCAATTCAATCGCTCGCTTGTGTATTGTATGGCTTCCGCCCTGCCTTGGATATCACGGCTGTTCGGTAGGGGGCTCTCCCACGTCAAGCCAAGCGCACGACACCTCGTGATTCCAGGCCGCGAGCGGCGCGTCGGGGCGGCCGGGGTCGGTCAGCATCGGAGAGGGGAGAGGGGGAGTGGGGTCGTGGGATTGGGATTGGACACCGCGCCGCGCGACGCGGAACGACACTGGGAGCACGACGTTTCGCTGCCTGTGGGCCGGCGAGTTTAATGGCGTTTAGCCGGCCGGATTATATAGCCGCTGCAATGTGGTTTGAATTGGTCGGCACGGTTGGCCAGGGCCTTTGGCCGTGGATTTTGTTCCTTCCATACACGACATTCCTTGATCATCTCACAATTGCATTTGAGCCTTTGACCAAGCAGACTGATTTCATCCCGGAAGGCCGATCATTCAGCAGAATCCCACAATAATGTAAATATTCGGACGAGTAACCGCCAAACCCAAGTATCCAACCATGTCCGAGGAAGGCGAGACTTATGTCGTAAATATTCTTTTCAAATAACTACTCCTTCCGTTCCATAATACAAGAACGTTTTGTGTATTCCGGTTTTCCGTCTCGTTATATCGGCTTTTTCTCGGGGATAGCAAGAGGAACTCTCACAATCCAGGTCTTGGTGATTCGATCTGGGTGAGTGGTGAAGGAGCATGGGGATTTTTCCTCGAACCAAGGGTTTCACGTGACGGTGATCCTGATGACATGCTAAAGCATCTCGATCAGAAGGACGAGGAGTTGGATGATGTGTTTGGGTGCAACGTAGGTAAGCCAAAACAAACAGGTGACACAATGGCTAGCGATTGCGGGCTTGATTATGGAGGACAAGGAGACCGGCTAGGAGTATATGATTTCTCTCTTTATTCGTCAAAACTAAGTATTTAGAGTTTTTGTAGAAATCGTGTTTTTTCAGAAACCGTACTTTTTATAGCTTTGATGTGTTTGGCATCAACAAATACCATAAACCATAATATTTTCAATACAATATTGTTTTTGCAGTACTTTAAAAATGAAGTATTCATGAACTGAACTCAGGAAACTGTGGTTTTTAAAAATTGAAATTTATTTTTGGTTCTCTATTACAATGTTCAAACCTAGAAATAAAAAATTCACAAGCAAGATGATAACAGTCGTAAAAAATCGCCGCCGCTGCACCCATTGAAAATCCTCCATTGTTAACGGTATCAATGACCTCCAGGTAGTCGGAGTTAATAAAGACAGTTGCAACCCATCCTTTATGCAAGGGACAACTCGTATCGAAGTGCCAAGGCTTCCGCCGCCAGGACACTTGCGCACCAGTCTATCCTCCCATTTCCTCAGCAATGAAATTTCCTCTATCATCCCTGAGGACCGCCCCGACAGTGCCCCTGAGCGCATCATTAAAAACTAAAGTATTCATTGCCATTTGCCAAGGCATCCGACTACTTAAGTTTTAACTACAAAAGTTTAATAAATGTTGCCGCCAAACTGGGCCCAAGCGTTCCATTTTCTATACACTACCGAAGCGCACCACTGCGAACCAACATCTGATTTGATGGTTAGGAGGACAGTGGTATCTCCAACCCACCAGAGTTCAAGTCCTAGACTGAAGATTGGTGCTCGCATTATTTCTGGATTTATTTCAAACTTCCGGCGATGTTCATTCGGTGGAAGGCGCTTGTAGTGACTTCGTAAAATCTCAAGATGCTATGCCGGCTCAATCTCTCGGTGGTGCTCACAGGGGTACGATGTGTGTGCGTGCGTTTATAGGGGTGAGTGTATTCTCATGTATGTGAGCGTCTTCGATTGTACGTGTCACTTGCAAAAGAAAAAAATGTGTTTTCAGATCCAATAGGAACTCAACTGACCAAACGGGCCGTGCTTGGCGAGCCGGCCCACGAGCACACCGGCACGACCCGCGACAGGCCAGGCACGGGCGGTCCTAACCGGCGCCTTCTGCGCCGGTTCGTAGTTGTGGCGCCTACTACCTTTTGTTCTGGGCTGTATCTAGGAAGCCCAATAAGATTTCGCTAGCGTTCTATTGTTAACTTAGATTTCGTCTAAAAAAAGATCGTACTACAGTTTTCCCTAAAAAAAGATTGTACTGCTGGTTCTATGCCGTTCCTAAAAAAGCTATTTATATGCCGCTGCTAGGGAAAGAAAAACTGTTTCTGACACAGGCTCGTACTTCTCTAGATTGATGCTAAGAATTATACAAGTAGTATTAATAAAGACCGATTCTTTTTTCTGTAAACTCGGTAAATTGATGCTAAGAATTATACAAGTAAACTGTTCCTCAAGAAACACATAATTGAAAAAAAGGCATTATAGGGAACCAAATACGAAATACAAATTAGGTGAACCAAATTTTGAGTTGTGTGAATTAGAAATGAATCTGGTGAACTAAAATAGAATTAGATGAACAAAAATTTAATTAGGTGATCAAATTTTGAATTGGGTGAACTAGAATTGAATTAGGTGAAGTAATTTGGATCGGTAAAAAAATTAAATTGTGTGAACTAAATTTGAATTGGGTGAACAAATTTTGAATTGTGAGTTCTAGAATCGAATTAGAATTTGAATTGGGTCAACAAATTTTAAACACTGTGAACTAAAATTGAATTAGGTGAACAAATTTTGAAATGCGTGAACTAGAATTACAATAGGTGAACTAACATTTATCTTGTGAACTAAAATAGAATTAGATGAAGAAATTTTGAATTGGGTGAACAAATTTTAATCGGGTGAACAAATTTTGAATTGCAATTTCTACAATCGAATTAGCTGAACTAAATTTGAATTAGGTGAACAAATTTTAAACTTTGTGAACTACAATAGAATTAGGTGAACAAATTTTGAAATGTGTAAACTGGAATTACATTAGGTGAATTAATATTTCTTTTGTAAACTAAAATAAAATTAGATGAAGAAATTTTGAATTGGGTCAACAAATTTTGAAATGCGTGAACTAGAACTAAATTAGGTGAACAAATATTTTATTTGTGAACTAATTTGAATTAGGTGAACTAAATTTGATATATGTGAATTAATTTTGGATTGGGTGAACAAATCTTGAACTTCGTTAACTAAATTTAAATTAGGTAAACTAAATTTGAATTAGGTGATAAAATTTGAATTCAGTGACATAAATCCGAATTGGACGAAAAATATGGTTCATCAATTTTCACGAAAAGTTCATCGATTTTCAAAAATTTCAACAAATCCGAAAGAAAGTTCATCAATTTCCGAAAAAAGTCCGATGATTTTACTCTTTTTTTCAAAAAATCTAAAAAAAATCATCATTAAAAATCCATCAATTTCAGAAAAAAAATCACTAATTTGAAAAATAGTTCTACAATATTGGGAAAAGTGCACAAACATGAAAAATCATCAATTTTAAAAAAAACTTGTCATATTTGAAAAAATTGCATGAACTTTGAAAAATAAATTCACGGATTTAGGGGAAAAGAAAACGAAAAAACATAATAAAAAGAAAAAGAAAGAACAAAAAGAAGAAAAAGGGAATTAGTTATCATGATAGACGAATGGAAGATTGTGGGTTCGATTCACACTTCTGTCATCCTTTTTTGCAGTTTAAAGAGGTTCTCAGGCACACCAGTTCCGGCTCGGTGTGGTGTAGAGGAGGTTCTGAGGCACACCAGTTCCGGCTCGGCTGGTCCTGTCCTTGCGCGCGGTGGTGCGGAGGCGGTCAATTTGATTTGATGTTCGTCTAGTCACAGCGCGCGGCGATGTAGGTCAGGCCAGCTTCGGTTCTAACTCGACTCTTCCTATGCACTACGGTGCGGATCATCGCCCAATTCTGTGCACGGAGGCTGAGGATGGCCGGATCTGGTTTGGCGCCCAGGCCTGCGTGCGGCGGGGCGGCCCAACCAGGTTGGCTCGTGTTTGCCGAGTTTCTGCGTGCGGCGGTAACAAGTCCATTCCTGATAGTGTGTGCATGGCCTTTTTTCTGCCCGGTGGAGCTGGTAGGCCTCGAATCCATGTTTGTTGGCGAAAGACTCGGCTTCGGATGAAAATCCTGCACTGTTCTGGTCAGTACCGGCGGTAACGGCATCTACGAATTTTGTCTTCCTCCTTGGAGGTACCGCAGTGAAGCTCGTTTCGCTCTTCGTACCTCATGGCTTGTGGTCTTCGGGTGAAAACCTAAGATTTGGCTAGGCCAGATGAGGTGACGGTGTTGTCCTGGATATCACTCCCTCCTTGGAGGGGTCCCCTTGGAGGCCCAGTGATAATTTCCGATGATGTGCATGGCTTATCGGTGGAGCTTGGGTTTGTGGTGGTGTCGATCTTTTTTCTTCTTTTCTTTTTGCACTAGCTTTTTTTGTGTTTTCCTCCTTGGAGGGTTCTTGTAACGCCTTGGGCCGTGCCTCGGCCGCCAGCCTCAGCACCCGGGCCAGCCCGGCACGGCTCGATTACTCTGGCTACCTCCTACGGTCCTACCAGAGACTCAAAAAAAGAAAAAGCAAACAGAGAGTCAACTCCTTTGGTTCTTCTACCTCGGAGGGGAGCCAAACTCCATTCAGAATCGCCAAGCTGCAAGCAATGGGCGCCGTCGCTGCTCTGCTCCTAGCCGGTCTGCTCGCCGCGCTCACGTACGTGCTTCGATTGGTCCACTCCATCCTGTGGGTTCCGCACCGCCTGGAGCGCCGCCTGCGCCGTCAGGGCATCCGGGGGCCTCCCCGCAGCCTGCTCTCCGGAAACGCGGCCGAATACGTCGCCATGACCAAAGCCGCCCAGTCCGCGCCACTCGCCTCCTTCCACCACGGCTTCATCGGCCGCGCCGCGCCGCAGTACCGGGAGTGGGCGGCGCGGTACGGCCGCCCATTCGTGTTCTGGTTCGGGCCCCGGCCGCGGCTGGTGGTCTCCGGCCCGGAGGTCGCGAAGGCCGTGCTGAACGACTCCACGGGGGCCTTCGAGAAGGGTACCACCGGCAGCGGCAACAACCCGCAAGCTCGGCAGCTCATCGGCGAGGGGCTGGTGGGGCTCACCGGGGAGAAGTGGGCGCACCACCGCCGTGTGATCTCGCCCGCCTTCAACATGGAGAGGGTCAAGGTGAGGAGGCGCTTCCTGAATTCGGATTGAAACATAAAATTGACCACTTGTCTTTACAGAACTAGTACAAATTTTCCCATTGCTTTACAGTTTGTGGACTAGAAAGTCTTGCTAAAATCTTGGTTGCTGCGATACAGGCGTAGGGTGTGCCACCTCTTTACAGAACTACAAATTTTTTCCATTGCCTTGAACTTGGTGCTGTTATTGAATAGGACAGTATGCACGGTTATTTCAAGCAATTCCTTTTTTTCTTAAATGCTACTCTTTCTGCTAACTTTGATTTCAACTTCTGGCAATATGTATATGAATGTTTGGAATGAACTTATCTGGATAGTTTAACAAGCATCAAATGGTTGCCTATTGATTGGTAACATTTGTTACTGAGATTCAACCTTTTTGCGCGACTAGTTATTTCCCTCACAGTTTGTAGCTGGCAGGAGCTTTCAGAATAGTTCGTGACCTGCGGTGTCCATGTTTCTTCTTTCAATTAAAACATGTTGATGTGTAAGAGCAGTTGCGATGTACATAATGCACTTGATAAGATATGGTATACCACTAAACTTGTTTGGATTTGGTAGGGTTGGATACCAGAAATGTCAGCTATCACTTCATCCATGCTGGATAAATGGGAAGTCCAAGGAGAAACTCGAGCAGAGTTTGAGATCGATGTAAATAAAGAATTCCACACTTTGAGTGCGGATGTCATTTCTTGTGTGGCATTTGGAAGTAGCTACGAGGAAGGAAAGCGAATTTTTCAATTGCAAGATGAACAGATACAACTTGTCATACTTGCTATGAGAACCTTCTACTTTCCTGGCTTCAGGTGAGTTGACTCATAGACTTGAAGTTGGGTCACCATTTATTTACATCAGAAAATAAAATGTTTGCATCTCTCTCTTGCTACTCATGCTCTTCATTCACAGCTAGGGAAAAAGAATATGACCTCTTTCTTTCTTAGGTATGTGCCGACAAAGAAGAACCGAAGAAGGCATGGCCTAAACAAGGAAATTCGAAATTCGCTGCGCAGATTGATTGAGATAAATCGAAACAAGTGTGAAGATTCCAAAAATTTGCTTGGCTTGATGCTATCAGCCAGCAAAGCTGACAATGAGTTTAAAATGGGAATCGAAGAGATCATTGATGAGTGCAAGACATTTTACTTTGCCGGTAAGGAAACAACTGCAAATTTGTTGACTTGGGCAACACTTCTGCTGGCATTGCATCAAGAATGGCAACACAAGGCCCGAGATGAAGTCCTTCAAGTGTGTGGCAAGAACGAGCACCCAAATGCGGAAACCCTGAGCAGTCTGAAAATTGTGAGCCTTATTTACTTGAATGAATACTACAACTTTTCTTATTCTTGACGATGTCACCTTACTGGAACATTGTGAATAACACTCTAGCGATGTTGTCATGATATCAGGTTAATATGGTGTTGAAGGAGACCCTTAGGCTGTATCCTCCAGCTCTGTTCGTCAACAGGACAGTCGCTCGAGATGTGAAGCTGGGCAAACTTGACATCCCTGCGGGCACGCAGGTCAATCTTCCTATTGTTGACATCCACCATGATGTCGGCATATGGGGAGTTAATGCGGAGGAGTTCGATCCATCGAGGTTTGCAGATGGCAAGAGCTATCACCTTGGTGCATACTTCCCCTTTGGGATTGGCCCCGCCATCTGTGTTGGCCAGAATCTCGCGATGGTCGAGGCAAAGTTGGTGCTTGCAATGGTGCTCCAGCGGTTTGCGTTTGATGTCTCGCCATCCTATGTTCATGCGCCAATGATGGTGATGACCCTCCAACCCCAGTATGGTGCTCAACTTCTTATCCGCAAGATCTGAGCCCTCCGTGGCGTTGTATATGTGCTATGTATTTATACCTCTTGTATTAGTGTGGATTGTGATCAACTTGGAAGAGGAGGCTTTGAACTTGTGTGAACTTTGTAATGAAAGTGTGTATGTGTGTGTGCGCGCGCACTGATTTTTTTTTAGAGAAAAGGCGCCGGCCGAGCCCGAGAAGAGCTCGAACCTAGCCCGACTTTGAATTAACAAAGCCATCAACCGGCCAGCATTACAGGGGCACCACATTACAAAGAGAAGAATGCAAAGCAAAGCGGAAAGAAGATACATAGAGCTAGGCAGAACAGCACAATGGCAACAATGGAGCATCGTTGCCGACGACCATCACTACGCCTACGCCAACTAGCCAACTAGGTACTTGGGAGGAGGGACATGTCGTGCAAGCATTGAGCGCCGGCTACATCCATGGCCAAACTTGGGCAACACTTGAGCTGTCTCCACCGTCGCAAAGGGCCACTACCCTTTCACCCAGGCTCGATGGGTGCCGCACCGGCGACCAGCAGAGTGGCTGCACATAGCCCAGCTCCAGGTGCCCGAGCTGCCAAAGGAGAAGCAGCCAACGCTGACCTACAAGCAACGGTAGACCATCCTGACGAGAACCAATCCGGCAGCGGCAGCACGGAGCAAGGGACGCGAGCTGTCGGACGAAGGCGCGCATCCATGACGAAGACCGAAGAAGAAGAGCAGGACAACCAGGCCGCCATGCTTTGGAGCCGAGACACCAACCGCTCCACCACCAAGAGCAACTCCCGACCGCCGCCTCCAAGAAGGAACACGCCACCGAGGTGCCGTCGACGCCCAGACCAGGGGAGAAACGGCTTTCGCCGGAGCTCAGGGAGGAGGCGGGAGGGGGAGGATCCACCCCAAAGCTTCCAAGGAGGGGCTCGGCGTCAAAGACGTCGACTTTGGGGTGCCGCCGCGCCGGCCAGGGGTTTCCCCCGGAACCACAACCAAACGCCAGATCCGGCCATCCGGCACCACGGGACGATGGACGCCACCGCCAGGGACCAGTGCCAGCACGGATCGGAGCAGATCGGGCCGGCACCGAAGCTTCACCATGGAGCCCGGCGGACTGCGAGGGGCCGCCGCTGCACCATCGACCATGACCTCCACGCTGCCCACGCAGCCGTGGGAGGCCACCCACCAGCACCCGCCGGCGCCGCCCGCCGCCGACCAGGGCTGCCGCCCCGGGGCCCGCAGCCCTCCATCCGAGGAGGAGGCGCCAGATCCCCGCCGCCACAACCATCGGGGACGCGCGCCGAGCGCCGGGCGCCCCTCTGGCAGCGGCGGAGAGGAGGAAGAGGGAGGGGGAACCGC
>NC_057796.1:347758646-347790781 GCF_018294505.1 Triticum aestivum | reverse complement strand
CCAGTAGGCAGTAGGCCAAACCAAAGTAACGCCGGGGGGGGCGCACTGATAAAAGGTATATGCTTTTCTCTTGAATTTTTGTTTGTTTCTAGGATATTTTTGGTCATAAATTTGCACACATTGTTGTGAGCGAAGCCCCTCTTAGAGCATCTCCAACAGATAATGAAAAATAGGGCACCTAAAAAAAGTTTTAGGGCAAAAGAGAGAAGGTTTTAGGTCACCAGAAGATGATGTAAAATAGGGCACCCAAATATGTCCTCCACAATTTCATACATACTGAAACAACACATGAGCTATGGATAGAATTTAAACTTTACAGAATCACCACACATAACCAACAACATATCAAATTGAACTTTAAATCCACATATGAAATTAAAATTCAAACCATAAGCATAGTCCAACACAAACACAAACACAAACAAAAGCATAATGCATTACAAACACAAATACATCACAACCACAAGCATAGAACATAAATGCATATCCACTCAAATATCATTGCCTCCATTCCCATCACTTGTGCTTGCATGATCTCCATGGTTTGCTTCCATGCCTCCTCCCATGGCACCACCCATGAATCCTCCCACTGCACCCTCCCATGACACCGATGTAAAATAGACCATCGATGGCGGACCGAAGCGTGCGATCGGTCATTGCCACTAGTATTGTGTGCATCAAAGAACTCTTTGATAAACTTCCAATAAGTGTCCATTGGTTCTTGGTACCAATGACCGCATCAAGACCAATTTTCTTTCATGCTAAACATAATAACTTGTGTTCGTCGACATGACAGTTTCCCATTTTTCCCTTTGGAGTCGCATAAAAAGGCCCTCCTCGTCCATGTCAAGATGGGGCTCCTTATATTGTGTTTCATTGGGCCTTGACGATGTCGCCCGACAAGCAATGCCGCACAGACCAGTGCAATTGGGAGCTTGGCAACTCGTCATTTGGAGAAAGGAGTCCACGAGTTCTCCTCGCTAAGTGTTTCGTGGGGCACCAAACCCCGGCAAGTGCTTCCCGAATCCGCCCGGGAAGAACCGCACCCTACGGCTTCCTTCTCCGCGAAGGAAGCAGAGAATCCGCCTGTCAGAGACATTAAACGCGCACCATCCCGACACTGCGACTATCGTCAGCCACAGGGATGAGATGCAGCAGGCCCGTCCTTTTGACTTTGGGCGCCGATGAGGCACGCCATCCCCCAAGATCGTCAACATTGGCAGCTGAAGATTCACCTACTCGCGTGCTGCTATAGGGGCGTCCAATAGCTACCAACTCGGTACGCCCCGTCTTATCGGGTCGGTACAGACGACCCTCACTTCTTCCCTTTGTTTATACCGAAACTGTGGCAACTCCCCGCCACAATACGGGGAGGACCAAAGCAGTATAAGTAGAAAAAGACTATGACTAGCAGGTCGACTCATTCTCGACATACCACACACATTGTAACCAGTTCGTAGTTGAAAGTGCAACTATCCCTGGGTGGTTTTGATAATTCCTAACAACATATAGCTCATTGAGCTAATGATATCTCAAGATAAATATTTCAGGAAAACTCAATGATTGGCATGGCATGGATTAGAAATGTGGACCCCTCAAAATGCTAAGGACAGGAGATTGGCTCAAGCTCTAAAGCTCAAGACTCTACATTTCACTTTTAGTGATCCAAGATCACATTGACTCCATAGGAAAAGCCAATACTATTAAAAGGGGATGAGGTGTTGCTTGATGGGTTGCTTGCTCAAAATGCTTAGTGATATGCTCCAAAAACCCTCAACTACTTTCTCATATCCACATATGTCCCAAACCAAAAGTCAAACTCGGCCCCACCGAAACATTCTATCCGGCGCCACCGAGTTCTCTTGACATAGCCACTGTCAGAAACCCTAGTCACTTCGGTCTCACCGATAGGGATCTTGGTCTCACCGAGATGGGATTGCAAACTCTCTATTTCCCTTTTAACGTTTCGGTCCAACCGAGATGAGCGATCGGTCCCACCGAGTTCGCAATGCAAACTCTCTGTTTCCCTTTCGTAACGTTTCGGTCTCACCGAAATGAGCGAATCGGTCCCACCGAGTTTGCTTGACCAACTCTCTGTTAGCTTATTACCAAAATCAGTCCCACCGAGTTTGTGTAATCGGTCTCACCGAGATTACGTTATGCCCTAACCCTAATGAAATCGGTCCCACCGAGTTGACATGTCAGTCCCACCGAAAAGCCTAACGTTCACATTTTGAACTGAATTGGTTCGACCGAGTTTCATTATTCGGTCCCACCGAGTTTGGGGATTTGTGTGTAACGGTTAGATTTTGTGTGGAGGATATATATACCCCTCCACCCACTCTTCATTCGTGAGGAGAGCCATCAGAACATGCCAACACTTACAGCATACATTTTCTGAGAGAGAACCACCTACTCATGTGTTGAGGTCAAGATATTCCATTCCAACCAATAAATCTTGATCTCTAGCCTTCTCCAACTTGCTTTCCACTCAAATCATCTTTCCACCAAATCCAAATCTGTGAGAGAGAGTTGAGTGTTGGGGAGATATCATTTGAAGCCCAAGAGCAAGGAGTTCATCATGAACACACCATCTATTACCTTTTGGAGAGTGGTGTCTCCTAGATTGGTTAGGTGTCACTTGGGAGCTCCATCTAGATTGTGGAGTTGAACCAAGGAGTTTGTACGAGCAAGGAGATCGCCTACTTCGTGAAGATCTACCCTAGTGAGGCAAGTCCTTCGTGGGCGATGGCCATGGTGGGATAGACAAGGTTGCTTCTTCGTGGACCCTTCGTGGGTGGAGCCCTCCGTGGACTCGCGCAACCGTTACCCTTCGTGGGTTGAAGTCTCCATCAACATGGATGTACGATAGCACCACCTATCGGAACCACGCCAAAAATCTCCGTGTCTACATTGTGTTTGCTCCCTCCAAACTCCTCCCTTTACCTTCATGTGCAATGTTTTACATTCCGCTGCTATACTCTTAGACTTGCATGTGTAGGTTGATTGCTTGACTTGTGCTAAGTTGCTAAAATCTGCCAAGACTTAAAATTGGGAAAAAGGCTAGATTTTTATTTGGTCAAGTAGTCTAATCACCCGCCCTCTAGACATACTTTCGATCCTACAAGTGGTATCAGAGCTACGGTCTCCATTTGCCTTGATTTCCATAGTTTTTGGTGATCATATCCTTGGTTTCACAACCTAGGAGAGTATGGCGTCTAGCGAGGGAAATTACCACCGAGGTCCTTACTTTGATGGTACTAATTTTGCTAGTTGGAAGCATAAGATGAAAATGCATATTCTTGGACATAACCCCACTGTTTGGGCTATTGTGTGTATTGTCTTGCAAGGTGAATTATTTGATGGGAGAGAACCGAACCGTGAAGCTACCGCGGAAGAGTTGAAGATGCTGCAATACAATGCTCAAGCTTGTGATATTCTCTTCAACGGATTGTTCCCCGAAGAATTCAACAAAATCAGTCGTCTTGAGAATGCAAAGGAAATTTGGGATACTTTGATTGATATGCACGAGGGTACCGACTCCGTCAAGGAATTCAAATTGGATGTGCTTCAAAGTCAACTTGACAAGTTCAAAATGAAGGATGGTGAAGGTGTCGCTGAAATGTACTCTAGGCTTGCTCTCATCACAAATGAGATTGCCGGCTTAGGAAGTGAAGAGATGACCGATAGATTCATCATCAAGAAGATCCTAAGAGCCTTGGATGGAAAATATGATACCGTGTGCACATTGATCCAAATGATGCCCAATTACAAAGATCTCAAGCCAACGGAAGTCATTGGAAGAATTGTTGCTCATGAAATGTCACTTAAGGATAAGGAAGAGCTCCACAACAAGTCAAGTGGTGCTTACAAAGCCTCATGTGATGCTCCCACATCATCAAGTGAGAAACAAACCTTCAATGAAGAATTGAGCCTAATGGTGAGGAATTTCAACAAGTTCTACAAGAGTAGAAGCAAGGAAAGAAGTTCCAAGTCAAGGTCCTACAATGACAAAAGATCTTCAACTCGTGAACGAAATTGCTACAATTGTGGAAGACCCGGACACTACTCCAATGAGTGTACGGCTCTACAAAAGAAGAGAAGATTCTCCCAAAAGAAGAAGTAGAAGAGAAGAATCACCACCAAGAGAGAGAAGGAGTAGAGATGATCGTTATGAACGAAGAACCTCTCGGAGAAGCAAGGATTCGGAAAGGAAGGACAAATCATCAAAGAGCTACACAAAACGAAGACATCAAGCTCACGTTGGTGAATGGGTATTCGCTTCCGACTCCGACCATCACTCCGAAAGAAGTTATCACTCCGACTGAGGGAGTCCTGGATTAGGGGGTCCTCGGCCAGCCGGACTATATACTCTGGCCGGACTGTTGGACTATGAAGATACAAGATTGAAGACTTCATCCCGTGCCCGGGTGGGACTCTCCTTTGCATGGAAGGCAAGCTTGGCAATTCGGATATGTAGATCTCCTCCCTTGTAACCGACTCTGTGTAACCCTAGCCCCCTCCGGTGTCTATATAAACCGGAGGGTTTAGTCCGTAGGACAACGACAATCATAATCATAGCTTCTAGGGTTTAGCCTCTACGATCTCGTGGTAGATCAACTCTTGTAATACTCATATCATCAAGATCAATCAAGCAGGAAGTAGGGTATTACCTCCATCGAGAGGGCCCGAACTTGGGTAAACATTGTGTCTCCCGCCTCCTGTTACCATCCGCCTTAGACGCACAGTTCGGGACCCCCTACCCGAGATCCGCCGGTTTTGACACCGACATTGGTGCTTTCATTGAGAGTTCCACTGTGCCATCACCATAAGGCTTCATGGCTCCTTCGATCATCGGCAACGATGCGATCCAGGGTGAGGTTTTTCTCCCCGGACAGATCTTTGTATTCGGCGGCTTCGTACTGCGGGCCAACTCGCTTGGCCATCTAGAGCAGATCGAGAGCTACGCCCCTGGCCGTCAGGTCAGGTTTGGAAACTTAAACTATACCGCCGACATCCGTGGAGACTTGATCTTCGACGGATTCGAGCCCATGTCAGGTGCGCCGCACAGTCACGACGAGCATGACTTAGCTCTGCCGTCGAACGGTGTTCGGGAGATCACACCTGTGGCTACTCCGGCCCTCAATCCGGAGCAGATTGCGCCGTCCGAGGACGGGTGGATGGACCCCGCCACGGAGGCCGCACACTCAACGGCGATAGAGCCGAATACTGACTTCACCTCCTACGAGACATGTGTTGCCGGACCCTTGGATTCGTCCCCGGCCACGGGCTCCGAACCGCCTGCGTCCGTGCCTGTCAAATCTGATTGGGCGCCGATCATGGAGTTTTCCTCCGCGGATATCTTTCAGCACTCGCCCCTGGGCGACGTGCTGAATTCATTAAGGTCTCTCTCCTTGTCAGGAGGCCCTTGGTCGAACTATGTCCGACTCAAGTGGGAAGCGGATGACGAAGAAATTTGTTCCCCACCCACCACCCACTTAATAGCCACTGTCGACGATTTAACCGACATGCTTGATTTCGACTCCGAAGACATCGACGGTATGGATGACGATGTAGGAGAGGAACAGGAACCACCGCCCACAGGGCGCTGGACAGCCACTTCATCACACGATATATACATGGTGGATACACCCAAAGAAAACAATGACGAGGAACGGAAGGATGCAGCGAAGGATAATACCCTCGAGAAGCAACCAAAGCGACGACGTAGGCGCCGCTCCAAATCCCGCCTCAGCACAAACAGCGATAACAGTGCAAGAAAGAATAATACCCCGGTCGACTCCAAAGGAAACGACGACCACATGGACCCAGCGGCAGAGCAGGATGAGCCAGCGGACGGCAAACATAGTACGGAGCCGCTGTCCGATCACGGCGACGCCGAGGGTAAAACTCATCAACCTGTCTCCGGAGAGGAGAACAGCCCGGACGACGATGCACACATCATCCCGGAAAGGCATTTGGAGCAAGAGAACCTCCATAGAAGGCTTATTGCCACCGCGAGGAGTCCGAAGAAGCAGAAGCAAAGGCTTAAGGCCGCGCAGAATACGCTCAACAGCAGATGGAACAAAGTGCTTGACACTGAAGAAAAGTACCGTAGCAGTCGCCACACAAAGAGCTTTCCAAAGCGCAAGCTGCTGCCTGAATTCGACGACGAGGCTTTAGAGCCCATTCAGCCGAAAAATAAAACGGCTCATCAGCCAGATCGACCACCCCGTGGCCGCGATAGGGCAGCTAACGATGTCGCACATAAGTCAGCACACAATTTACGTGAGGACTTGCACCAAAAAGCCGGTATGACCAGGTCCATCTACGGATCTAGGAAGCGCGCTCCGGCACAGAATCATGGCCGAACAAATGACTATACTGACCGAATAATAGCTCGGAATCAAAACCGAACACTACAACCGTCAGAATGCCATGACATATCCAAATACAGGGGTGCCGCGCACCCCCTATGCTTCACCGATGAGGTGCTGGATCACGAATTTCCATAGGGATACAAACCCATGAACATAGAGGCATACGACGGAATGACAGACCCTGGGGTCTGGATTGAGGACTTTATCCTTCATATCCACATGGCTCACGGAGATGATCTCCACGCCATCAAATACTTGCCCCTCAAGTTGAAAGGACCAGCTCGGCACTGGCTGAAAAGCCTCCTGAAAACTCAATTGGAAGTTGGGAAGAGCTTGAGGATGCTTTTAGGGCTAATTTTCAAGGTACTTATGTCCGACCTCCGGATGCAGACGATTTAAGTCATATAATTCAACAGCCCGGAGAGTCAGCCCGAAAGCTTTGGAACAGATTCCTCACTAAGAAGAATCAAATCGTCGACTGCCCGGATGTCGAAGCCTTAGCGGCTTTCAAACACAGTGTCCGGGACGAATGGCTCGCCAGACACCTCAGCCAGGAAAAACCGAGGACAATGGCAGCCCTAACAAGCCTTATGACCCGCTTTTGCGTGGGCGAGGATAGTTCGCTGTGTTGGAAATATGCCCTAGAGGCAATAATAAATGGTTATTATTATATTTCTTTGTTCATGATAATCGTCTATTATTCATGCTATAATTGTATTGTCCGGAAATCGTAATACATGTGTGAATACATAGACCACAACGTGTCCCTAGTAAGCCTCTAGTTGACTAGCTCGTTGATCAACAGATAGTCATGGTTTCGTGACTATGGACATTGGATGTCATTGATAACAGGATCACATCATTAGGAGAATGATGTGATGGACAAGACCCAATCCTAAGCATAGCATAAAAGATCGTGTAGTTTTGTTTGCTAGAGCTTTTCCAATGTCAAGTATCTTTTCCTTAGACCATGAGATCGTGCAACTCCCGGATACCGTAGGAGTGCTTTGGGTGTGCCAAACGTCACAACGTAACTGGGTGACTATAAAGGTGCACTACGGGTATCTCCGAAAGTGTCTGTTGGGTTGGCACGGATCGAGACTGGGATTTGTCACTCCGTGTGACGGAGAGGTATCTCTGGGCCCACTTGGTAATGCATCATCATAATGAGCTCAATGTGACTAAGGCGTTAGTCACGGGATCATGCATTGCGGTACGAGTAAAGAGACTTGCCGGTAACGAGATTGAACAAGGTATTGGGATACCGACGATCGAATCTCGGGCAAGTAACATACCGATTGACAAAGGGAATTGCATACGGGATTGATTGAATCCTCGACACCGTGGTTCATCCGATGAGATCATCGTGGAACATGTGGGAGCCAACATGGTATCCAGATCTCGCTGTTGGTTATTGACCGGAGAGGCGTCTCGGTCATGTCTTCATGTCTCCCGAACCCGTAGGTTCTACACACTTAAGGTTCGGTGACGCTAGGGTTGTAGAGATATATGTATGCAGAAACCCGAAAGTTGTTCGGAGTCCCGGATGAGATCCCGGACATCACGAGAGGTTCCGGAATGGTCCGGAGGTGAAGAATTATATATAGGAAGTCAAGTTTCGGCCACCGGGAAAGTTTCGGGGGTTACCGGTATTGTACCGGGACCACCGGAAGGGTCCCGGGGGTCCACCGGGTGGGGCCACCTATCCCGGAGGGCCCCGTGGGCTGAAAGTGGAAGGGAAACAACCCTTAGTGGGCTGGGGCGCCCCCCTTGGGCCTCCCCCCATGCGCCTAGGGTTGGGAACCCTAGGGGGGGTGCTTCCCCCTTGCCTTGGGGGGCAAGGCAACCCCTTCCCCCCCTTTGGCCGCCGCCCCCCCATGAGATCTCATCTCTAGGGCCGCCCCCCCAGGGGGCCTATATAAAGGGGGGGAGGGAGGGCAGCAACACACAGCCTTGGGCGCCTCCCTCCTCCCCTGCAACACCTCTCTCTCTCTCGCAGAAGCTTGGCAAAGCCCTGCCGAGACCCGCTACATCCACCACCACGTCGTCGTGCTGCTGGATCTCCATCAACCTCTCCTTCCCCCTTGCTGGATCAAGAAGGAGGAGACGTCGCTGCACCGTACGTGTGTTGAACGCGGAGGTGCCGTCCGTTCGGCACTCGGTCATCGGTGATTTGGATCACGGCGAGTACGACTCCGTCATCCACGTTCATTGGAACGCTTCCGCTCGCGATCTACAAGGGTATGTAGATGCACTCCTTTCCCCTCGTTGCTAGTAGACTCCATAGATGCATCTTGGTGAGCGTAGGAAAATTTTAAAATTATGCTACGATTCCCAACAGTGGCATCATGAGCCAGGCCTATGCGTAGTTATTATGCACGAGTAGAACACAAAGCAGTTGTGGGCGTTGAGTTTGCCAATTCTTCTTGCCGCTACTAGTCGTTTCTTGTTTCGGCGGCATTGTAGGATGAAGCAGCCCGGACCGACCTTACACGTACGCTTACGTGAGACAGGTTCCACCGACTGACATGCACTAGTTGCATAAGGTGGCTAGCGGGTGTCTGTCTCTCCTACTTTAGTCGGAACGGATTCGATGAAAAGGGTCCTTATGAAGGGTAAATAGAAATTGGCAAATCACGTTGTGGTCATACGTAGGTAAGAAAACGTTCTTGCTAGAAACCTACAAACCACGTAAAAACTTGCAACAACAATTAGAGGACGTCTAACTTGTTTTTGCAGCAAGTGCTATGTGATGTGATATGGCCAGAAGATGTGATGAATGATATATGTGATGTATGAGATTGATCATATTCTTGTAATAGGAATCACGACTTGCATGTCGATGAGTATGACAACCGGCAGGAGCCATAGGAGTTGTCTTTATTATTTTGCATGACCTGCGTGTCATTGAATAACGCCATGTAAATTACTTTACTTTGTTGCTAAACGCGTTAGCCATAGAAGTAGAAGTAATCGTTGGCATGACGACTTCATGAAGACACAATGATGGAGATCATGGTGTCATGCCGGTGACGAAGATGATCATGGTGCCCCGAAGATGGAGATCAAAGGAGCATAATGATATTGGCCATATCATGTCACTATTTGATTGCATGTGATGTTTATCATGTTTTTGCATCTTATTTGCTTAGAACGACGGTAGTAAGTAATATGATCCCTTATAATAATTTCAAGAAAGTGTTCACCCTAACTGTGCACCGTTGCGAAGGTTCGTTGTTTCGAAGCACCACGTGATGATCGGGTGTGATAGATTCTAACGTTCGAATACAACGGGTGTTGACGAGCCTAGCATGTACAGACATGGCCTCGGAACACACGCAATACACTTAGGTTGACTTGACGAGCCTAGCATGTACAGACATGGCCTCGGAACACGGAGGACCGAAAGGTCGAGCATGAGTCGTATAGAAGATACGATCAACATGGAGATGTTCACCGATCTTGACTAGTCCGTCTCACGTGATGATCGGACACGGCCTAGTTGAATTCGGGTCATGTTTCACTTAGATGACTAGAGGGATGTCTATCTGAGTGGGAGTTCATTAAATAATTTGATTAGATGAACTCAATTATCATGAACTTAGTCTGAAATCTTTACACTATGTATTGTAGATCAAATGGCCAACGTTGTCCTCAATTTCAACGCGTTCCTAGAGAAAACCAAGCTGAAAGATGATGGCAGCAACTATACGGACTGGGTCCGGAACCTGAGGATCATCCTCATAGTAGCCAAGAAAGATTATGTCTTAGAAGCACCGCTAGGTGAAGCACCAATCCCTGAGAACCAAGACGTTATGAACGCTTGGCAGCAGCGTGCTGATGATTACTCCCTCGTTCAGTGCGGCATGCTTTACAGCTTAGAGCCGGGTCTCCAAAAGCGTTTTGAGAAACATGGAGCATATGAGATGTTCGAGGAGCTGAAACTGGTTTTTCAAGCTCATGCCCGGGTCGAGAGATATGATGTCTCCGACAAGTTCTTCAGCTGTAAAATGGAGGAGAATAGTTCTGTTAGTGAGCACATACTCAGAATGTCTGGGTTGCATAACCGCTTGTCTCAGCTGGGAGTTAATCTCCCGGATGGCGCGGTCATTGACAGAATCCTCCAGTCGCTTCCACCAAGCTACAAGAGCTTTGTGATGAACTACAATATGCAGGGGATGGAAAAGACCATTCCCGAGGTATATTCAATGCTGAAATCAGCGGAAGGGGAGATCAGAAAAGAACATCAAGTGTTGATGGTGAATAAAACCACTAAGTTCAAGAAGGGCAAGGGTAAGAAGAACTTCAAGAAGGACGGCAAGGGAGTTGCCGCGCCCGGTAAACCAGTTACTGGGAAGAAGTCAAAGAATGGACCCAAGCCCGAGACTGAGTGCTTTTATTGCAAGGGAAGTGGTCACTCGAAGCGGAACTGCCCCAAATACTTAGCGGACAAGAAGAAGGCTGGCAACACCCAAGGTATATGTGATATACAAGTAATTGATGTGTACCTTACCAGTACTCGTAGTAGCTCCTGGGTATTTGATACCGGTGCGGTTGCTCATATTTGTAACTCAAAACAGGAACTACGGAATAAACGGAGACTGGCGAAGGATGAGGTGACGATGCGCGTCGGGAATGGTTCCAAGGTCGATGTGATCGCCGTCGGCACGCTACCTCTGCATCTACCTACGGGATTAGTTTTAAACCTCAATAATTGTTATTTAGTGCCAGCTTTGAGCATGAACATTGTATCTGGATCTCGTTTAATTCGAGATGGCTACTCATTTAAATCCGAGAATAATGGTTGTTCTGTTTATTTGAGAGATATGTTTTATGGTCATGCCCCGCTGGTCAATGGTTTATTTTTGATGAATCTCGAACGTGATGTTACACATGTTCATAGTGTGAATACCAAAAGATGTAAAGTTGATAACGATAGTCCCACGTACTTGTGGCACTGCCGCCTTGGTCACATTGGTGTCAAGCGCATGAAGAAGCTCCATGCAGATGGACTTTTGGAGTCTCTTGATTACGAATCATTTGACACGTGCGAACCATGCCTCATGGGTAAGATGACCAAGACTCCGTTCTCCGGAACAATGGAGCGAGCAACCAACTTATTGGAAATCATACATACCGATGTGTGCGGTCAAATGAGTGTCGAGGCTCGCGGAGGATATCGTTATGTTCTCACTCTCACTGATGATTTAAGTAGATATGGGTATGTCTACCTGATGAAACACAAGTCTGAAACCTTTGAAAAGTTCAAGGAATTTCAGAGTGAAGTTGAGAATCAACGTGACAGGAAAATAAAATTCTTACGATCAGATCGTGGTGGAGAATATTTAAGTCACGAGTTTGGTGCACACTTAAGGAAATGTGGAATAGTTTCACAACTCACGCCGCCTGGAACACCTCAGTGAAATGGTGTGTCCGAACGTCGTAATCGCACTCTATTGGATATGGTGCGATCTATGATGTCTCTTACCGATTTACCGCTCTCATTTTGGGGTTATGCTTTAGAGACTGCCGCATTCACTTTAAATAGGGCACCGTCTAAATCCGTTGAGACGACACCATATGAATTATGGTTTGGGAAGAAACCTAAGCTGTCGTTTCTAAAAGTTTGGGGATGCGATGCTTATGTCAAGAAACTTCAACCTGAAAAGCTCGAACCCAAGTCGGAAAAATGCGTCTTCATAGGATACCCTAAGGAAACTATTGGGTATACCTTCTACCTCAGATCCGAAGGCAAGATCTTCGTTGCCAAGAACGGGTCCTTTCTGGAGAAGGAGTTTCTCTCGAAAGAATTGAGTGGGAGGAAAGTGGAACTTGATGAGGTGATAGTCACCCCTTCCGAACCGGAAAGTAGCGCAGCGCGGGAAAATGTTCGTGTGGTTCCTACACCGACTGGGGAGGAAGTTAATGATGATGATCATGAAGCTTCGGATCAAGTTACTGAACTTCGTAGGTCCACAAGGACCCGTTCCGCACCAGAGTGGTACGGCAACCCTGTCCTAGAAATCATGTTGTTAGACAACGGTGAACCTTCGAACTATGAAGAAGCGATGGCGGGCCCGGATTCCGACAAATGGCTAGAAGCCATGAAATCCGAGATAGGATCCATGTATGAAAATGAAGTATGGACTTTGACTGACTTGCCCGATGAGCGGCGAGCCATAGAAAACAAATGGATCTTTAAGAAGAAGACGGACGCAGATGGTAATGTGACCATCTACAAAGCTCGACTTGTCGCTAAGGGTTATCGACAAGTTCAAGGGGTTGACTACGATGAGACTTTCTCACCCATAGCGAAGCTGAAGTCCGTCCGAATCATGTTAGCAATTGCCGCATACTATGATTATGAGATATGGCAGATGGACGTCAAAACGACATTCCTTAACGGCTTCCTTAAGGAAGAGTTGTATATGATGCAGCCGGAAGGTTTTGTCGATCCTAAGAATGCTAACAAAGTATGCAAGCTCCAACGCTCAATCTATGGGCTGGTGCAAGCATCTCGGAGTTGGAACATTCGCTTTGATGAGATGATCAAAGCGTTTGGGTTTACACAGACTTATGGAGAAGCCTGTGTTTACAAGAAAGTGAGTGGGAGCTCTGTAGAATTTCTCGTATTATATGTGGATGACATACTATTGATGGGAAATGATATAGAATTCTTGGAAAGTATAAAGGCCTATTTGAATAAGTGTTTTTCAATGAAGGACCTTGGAGAAGCTGCTTATATATTTGGCATCAAGATCTATAGAGATAGATCCAGACGCCTCATTGGTCTTTCACAAAGTACATACCTTGACAAGATATTGAAGAAGTTCAATATGGATCAGTCCAAGAAGGGGTTCTTGCCTGTATTGCAAGGTGTGCAATTGAGCAAGGCTCAATGCCCGACCACGGCAGAAGACATAGAAAAGATGAGTGTCATCCCCTATGCCTCGGCCATAGGGTCTATTATGTATGCCATGCTGTATACCAGACCTGATGTAAACCTTGCCGTAAGTTTGGTAGGAAGGTACCAAAGTAATCCCGGCATGGAACACCGGACAGCGGTCAAGAATATCCTGAAGTACATGAATAGGACTAAGGATATGTTTCTCGTTTATGGAGGTGACGAAGAGCTCGTCGTAAAGGGTTACGTCGACGCTAGCTTCGACACAGATCTGGATGACTCGAAGTCACAGACCGGATACGTGTATATATTGAATGGAGGAGCAGTAAGCTGGTGCAGTTGCAAGCAAAGCGTCGTGGTGGGATCTACATGTGAAGCGGAGTACATGGCAGCCTCGGAGGCAGCACAGGAAGCAGTCTGGATGAAGGAGTTCATTACCGACCTAGGGGTGATTCCCAATGCGTCGGGCCCTATGACTCTCTTCTGTGACAACACTGGAGCTATTGCCCTTGCGAAGGAGCCCAGGTTTCACAGGAAGACCAGGCATATCAAGCGTCGCTTCAACTCCATTCGTGAAAGTGTTCAAAATGGAGACATAGATATTTGTAAAGTACATACGGACCTGAATGTAGCAGATCCGTTGACTAAACCTCTCCCTAGGGCAAAACATGATCAACACCAGGACGCAATGGGTGTTCGATTCATCACAATGTAACTAGATTATTGACTCTAGTGCAAGTGGGAGACTGTTGGAAATATGCCCTAGAGGCAATAATAAATGGTTATTATTATATTTCTTTGTTCATGATAATCGTCTATTATTCATGCTATAATTGTATTGTCCGGAAATCGTAATACATGTGTGAATACATAGACCACAACGTGTCCCTAGTAAGCCTCTAGTTGACTAGCTCGTTGATCAACAGATAGTCATGGTTTCCTGACTATGGACATTGGATGTCATTGATAACGGGATCACATCATTAGGAGAATGATGTGATGGACAAGACCCGATCCTAAGCATAGCATAAAAGATCGTGTAGTTTCGTTTGCTAGAGCTTTTCCAATGTCAAGTATCTTTTCCTTAGACCATGAGATCGTGCAACTCCCGGATACCGTAGGAGTGCTTTGGGTGTGCCAAACGTCACAACGTAACTGGGTGACTATAAAGGTGCACTACGGGTATCTCCGAAAGTGTCTGTTGGGTTGGCACGGATCGAGACTGGGATTTGTCACTCCGTGTGACGGAGAGGTATCTCTGGGCCCACTTGGTAATGCATCATCATAATGAGCTCAATGTGACTAAGGCGTTAGTCACGGGATCATGCATTGCAGTACGAGTAAAGAGACTTGCCGGTAACGAGATTGAACAAGGTATTGGGATACCGACGATCGAATCTCGGGCAAGTAACATACCGATTGACAAAGGGAATTGCATACGGGATTGATTGAATCCTCGACACCGTGGTTCATCCAATGAGATCATCTTGGAACATGTGGGAGCCAACATGGGTATCCAGATCCCGCTGTTGGTTATTGACCGGAGAGGCGTCTCGGTCATGTCTGCATGTCTCCCGAACCCGTAGGGTCTACACACTTAAGGTTCGGTGACGCTAGGGTTGTAGAGATATATGTATGCGGAAACCCAAAAGTTGTTCGGAGTCCTGGATGAGATCTCGGACATCACGAGAGGTTCCGGAATGGTCCGGAGGTGAAGAATTATATATAGGAAGTCAAGTTTCGGCCACCGGGAAAGTTTCGGGGGTTACCGGTATTGTACTGGGACCACCGGAAGGGTCCCGGGGGTCCACCGGGTGGGGCCACCTATCCCGGAGGGCCCCGTGGGCTGAAAGTGGAAGGGAACCAGCCCTTAGTGGGCTGGGGCGCCCCCCTTGGGCCTCCCCCCATGCGCCTAGGGTTGGGAACCCTAGGGGGGAGCTTCCCCCTTGCCTTGGGGGGCAAGGCAACCCCTTCCCCCCTTTGGCCGCCGCCCCCCCATGAGATCTCATCTCTAGGGCCGGCGCCCCCCAGGGGGCCTATATAAAGGGGGGGAGGGAGGGCAGCAACACACAGCCTTGGGCGCCTCCCTCCTCCCCTGCAACACCTCTCTCTCTCTCGCAGAAGCTTGGCAAAGCCCTGCCGAGACCTGCTACATCCACCACCACGCCGTCGTGCTGCTGGATCTCCATCAACCTCTCCTTCCCCCTTGCTGGATCAAGAAGGAGGAGACGTCGCTGCACCGTACGTGTGTTGAACGCGGAGGTGCCGTCCGTTCGGCACTCGGTCATCGGTGATTTGGATCACGGCGAGTACGACTCCGTCATCCACGTTCATTGGAACGCTTCCGCTCGCGATCTACAAGGGTATGTAGATGCACTCCTTTCCCCTTGTTGCTAGTAGACTCCATAGATGCATCTTGGTGAGCGTAGGAAAATTTTAAAATTATGCTACGATTCCCAACAGGCTGGCCCGTAGCGGCACCAGCGACCCAGGCACATCTGAAGTCAGGGATGGCAATGGAAAACCGCGACGCAATAAAAGCAAGCGTCGAAACAATGAAGACAGCCCAGACAACATGGCGGTAAACGCCGGATTCAGGGGCCCTCAACCCGGTCAACGAAAAAAGCCATTTAAAGGCAGTAAAGATAGACCGTCCAGCCTAAACAAGATTCTAGACAGATTGTGTCAGATTCATGGCACCTCCGACAAACCTGCAAATCACACCAACAGAGAATGCTGGGTCTTCAAGCAGGCCGGCAAACTAAACGCCGAACGCAAGGGGAGGGGGACACCAAGTGAACATGAGGATGAGCCTCGCCAGCCAAACACTGGGGGACAGAAAAATTCCCACCAGAGGTCAAAACAGTGAACATGATTCACGTAACGAAGAGGAGGAGCAAATGCGCACTCCGAGACGTATGCACCGTGGAGCCCGTCACCCCCAAGTTCAACCCTTGGTCGGCCTGCCCGATCACTTTTGATCGCAGGGATCACCCGACTAGTATCCGGCATGGAGGATCGGCTGCCTTGGTGCTAGACCCAATAATTGACGGATACCATCTCACCGAGTCCTTATGGACGGCGGCAGTACTCTTAATCTGATATATCAGGACACCGTCCGCAAAATGGGGATAGACCCAACAAGAATCAGTCAAAGCAATACTACCTTTAAAGGAGTAATACCAGGCCCAGAGGCCCGCTGCACGGGCTCTCTAGTATTAGAGGTTGTATTCGGTTCTCCCGACAACTTCTGAAGCGAAGAATTAACCTTCGACATCGCTCCATTCCGAAGCGGCTATCACGCAATACTCGGAAGAATGGCCTTCACTCGTTTTAATGCAGTACCGCATTACGCTTATCTTAAGCTTAAGATGCCCGGTCCACGTGGCATCATCACAGTTAGCGGAAACACAGAGCGCTCCTTACGTGCGGAGGAATGTGTAGCGGCTCTAGCAGCCGAACACTGAACGACCTCTCCAACCAGAATAAATGATCGGTCGTCAAGACCGCAGACACGGTTAGACGAGTCCGGTGCACCACTAGCTGTAACAGCTAAGATAAACCTGAGATTGGGTCGATGGATATACCCCCATAGGTGGTGCTAGGGGCTTCCCGCATGTAAAAAGGGCTACAGTTCGGCTTAACCCTATTTAGGTTGCATTCTAATGGTTCATTAAGAACAACCAATTTTTCGCACGAAGACTTTCAGCTGGGTTTTTCTCTTTTACAGATGATCATCGTGCTACACCCTTCCAGGATACGACACAACGGAGACACAGGCGCAGACGTGCAGCAAGGCCCCGATCAAAGGTTTCTTTTTAGATTAAGACCCTGTGTAAACCTTTTTTACTGTCTCTTGTTGCTTCACACCCTCCGGATACTCAACACAACCGAGAGGGATGCTGGCGTTATTGGCATTTCGTCACGTCAGACTAATGCACGTACTTGGAAATTCAGGCTCATTCTCGAGGGCGTTACTCAGCCCAGTATATGTTGTAAAGTCCGAATACCTTAGGGAGTGTTCGGCGTCGCGAGTTTGGCCTTATATGCATCAGCTCCGAATCATGTCTTTGGTCAATAGTTGGGTTTTCCCGGCTCCCATGTTTTGCTACCTTACGTTCCGCTCTATCGGCTAAGGTGGCACCGGGAGAACTACTATGATTGTGCCCTGGTTCATCTGGATGAGCACCTCAGTAGAGAAAGCCGAAAACTAACTGTCATGATAAAGCGCGAGACTCGTCAACCACTCGATGACTCAGCGGAATCTTCGCGATTCCTCCACATTAATGAAGGGCCGGTTTCCCGGTCATGTATGTACGCGCACCGTATTCGATGAGCGCGGAAGTTCCAGGGGCTATATAGTAGACCCGCCGTCAAACTCCTATGGCTAAGTGAAAGTGTTAAAGCTATATAGTCCGATTACCTTGTTCGCCGCGCTATCACCTCCTTAATGAACCAAGACGTTGGATCAAGTGTGAATACGCGCTTTTCCGAACACCCCCGCATTATGTGCGTGGGGGCTGAAGCCAACGACTGCAAACTTTCAGGTTATCTACATACATAAACGGCCGCACAGGAGGCATCATAATACTTTCAGGCAAAAGTATAAGCACATCCTTTATAATCCAAATAGCGTTGTTTTTACAATTGGGACACATGTCACTCGAACATGATACTCTTCGAGCACTGAGCCTCTATTAAACGAGCGCCTTCTAGGACTTCTTCAAAATAGTGCTCAGCCGGGACCTGGCCTACGGCCGGACCTCGGGTTGCAATAGTGGTGGCCTCCATCTCTGCCCAGTATGCTGAAGAAAGAGTATGGCACAGCTGCTGCAACTAAGCCTGGCTTGAATAAGAAGGCACCAGCAAAGAGAGTCCCAATGTCAAAGCCAAGGAAAGTTCCAACAGGAGAAACCATGAAATTCACCATAGAATCAGATGATGGTGAAGTAGCTGGAGATGGCAGGAAGAAGAAGAGGGCAAGAACCACAATTGCAAAAGTTCTTGGAAAATAAACTATGGTAAGAGATTCAGAAGAAGAGGAAGAGGAAGAGGATGCTGCACCAGCACCCAAGTTTCAGAAGCTTATGGGAGATGCAATCAAGTCAGGGGTTGCTCCATCAAAGCCCAAGACTGCTCCCAAATCAATAGCTCAAACTCGGAAACCCTCTAAGCCCAAGAGAAGCACCAGAAACATTCCTGCTGAAGAGAAGAACAAGGCCCCAGTGCCTGAAGTTGAAGAAGAGGATGATGAAGCCCTAGTGCTAAGAAAACTAAAACCCAAGATTCCAGACCACAATGACACTCATCTAGTGGCTGAGGACATGCACATCAGGAAAGATGCAGGATTGAGACTTTGGAGACAGTCTGATCCTTATGCTGTGAGGAGAACTACTGTGGACTATAGGTCCCACACCAAAGAACAACAAGACTTCTATGAGACTATTCTGCTTGACAAGAAGCCAATTGTGTGTGACATGAGATGGGTTGATTGGGAATACATCAAAGAAAATGAAGATCACTTCCCAGGTGTATAGGACAGCTTCAAAGCTTGTGGAGTTGACAAGTTTGTAGGTCAGAAGCTCACCAAATGGAATGATGAGCTAATCATGCAGTTTTATTCCACTGCTCATTTCTATCCAGATGGGAGGATAGTATGGATGTCTGAAGGTACAAGGTTCCAATCAACTGTAGAAGAATGGGCCAAGTTGATCAATGCCCCAGAAGAGCATGACGATGATTTGGATGTGTATGCCAAGAAGAAGAAGATCACAACTCTATGGCGGACATGTACAACGAGATCCCTGATAAAGCTTTGGAGACACACAAGCTTGGATCTATACACTATCTGTTGTCTGGTCTACCCACTATCAACACTATATTAAGGCACACTCTGCTACCCAAGTCTGGAGATCACAAGATGATTAGAGGACACTCCATCAACTTGCTGCAAATATTTGATGTGACTAAAAAATTCAAGGTCATGAGTCTGATTGTAGAGACAATCAAAAGGACAGCTGCTGATCAGAAGAGATCTTGTGGGTATGCTCCACATATTCAGATGCTCATCAACTCCAAGATGGGCACAGGGACTTACTTGTTGGACAAAGATCATTTACCCTTGCTCCCAGAGTTTGAAGATAATGAAGTTGTCATGAATGAGAACGAACCTTCATCAGCACAAGCACAAGAGAAGAGAGCTAAAGCAAAGGCAAAAAAGGCTGCAAGGATGCCAAGTGCTGAGGAAGCATCTTAGGTGTTCCTGAAGAGCAAGAAAGATCAGCTTGGATATCTGATTCAAGCTACATTGAGGATTGAGAAGGGCTTGCCCACCCTGACTCAGAATCAGGAGAGCTTGGAGAGGATCATAGGGACAAAATTTTATGATCTGGATCTGAAGGTCACTGAGACACAGACAGCAGTTGAGCAGCTCCAGGAGGAAGCAGAAGAGAGGAAAGGGAAGGCGACTACAGATGCTTTTCAGCGAGTGCCAAGGAGTCAGAGGTCTGCTGCAGTGCCAGTACCGGATACTAGAGCTACATCGTCAGCACCAGCAGCTACAGCTTCAGTACCACCTCCAGCAGCCACTCCACCAGCTCCAACTACATCAACTGATGCCTTCGTCCTTGGAGTTCTCTCTACACCACCTCCCGAAGACCAAGCCTGAGAGACGCATAGCACTATGCATTTTCAAACTTTCGAGAGAGAGTGTTTTGCTTCTTTGCCTCTCTTGCTTTTGGTTGAACTTTTTGTGTGCTTGGTTGATACTTTATGTCTGTGTGTGAAATACTTGTTTGATCATGTGTTTGATCATATGCTACTTTAATGCTTGCTTGGATGATATTATCTCTTATATTCCATATATGATCATTCACTTTGCTTGGTGATGAGTGCATGCTTTTAATTTCTATCATTTTGAGCGCTCCACCAAGATGTATGTGACATGGAAGAGTAACCCACGATCCTAATCGATTGTGCATTTGCAATCAAAAGCAAATTTTAAATAATGCACAAATTTAGGGGAGCTCTTGCTTATCACATACTTCTCAAAGCGACGATGTATTTCAATCTTCTGATCATTTGTCGATGCTTTGATCTATATGTTGTCATCAATTACCAAAAAGGGGGGAGATTGAAAGTGCAACTATCCCTGGGTGGTTTTGGTAATTCCTAACAGCATATAGCTCATTGAGCTAATGATATCGCAAGATAAATATTTCAGGAAAGCTCAATGATTCGCATGGCATGGATTAGAAATGTGGACCCCTCAAAATGCTAAGGACAGAAGATTGGCTCAAGCTCTGAAGCTCAAGACTCTACATTTCACTTGTAGTGATCCAATATCACATTGAGTCCATAGGAAAAGCCAATACTATTAAAAGGGGATGAGGTGTTGCTTAATGGGTTGCTTGCTCAAAATGCTTAGTGATATGCTCCAAAAACCCTCAACTACTTTCTCATATCCACATATGTCCCAAACCAAAAGTAAAACTCGGTCCCACCGAAACATTCTATCCGGCGCCACCGAGTTCTCTTGACATAGCCACTGCCAAAAACCCTAGCC
Source organism: Triticum aestivum (assembly GCF_018294505.1). Classification (NCBI taxonomy): domain Eukaryota; kingdom Viridiplantae; phylum Streptophyta; class Magnoliopsida; order Poales; family Poaceae; genus Triticum; species Triticum aestivum. Next base: position 347,769,933 of record NC_057796.1, on the reverse strand, counting down.
ACTTTGGTCTCACCGATAGGGATCTCGGTCTCACCAAGATGGGATTGCAAACTCTCTGTTTCCCTTCGTAACGTTTCGGTCCAACCGAGATGACCGATCGGTCCCACCGAGTTCGCAATGCAAACTCTCTGTTTCCCTTTCATAACATTTCGGTCTCACCGAAATGAGCGAATCGGTCCCATCGAGTTTGCCTGACCAACTCCCTGTTAGCTTATTACCAAAATCGGTCCCACCGAGTTTGTGTAATTGGTCTCACCGAGATTACGTTATGCCCTAACCCTAACGAAATCGGTCCCACCAAGTTGACATGTCGGTCCCACCGAAAAGCCTAACATTCACATTTTGAACTGAATCGGTCCGACCGAGTTTCATTATTTGGTCCCACCGAGTTTGGGGATTTGTGTGTAACGGTTAGATTTTGTGTGGAGGATATATATACCCCTCCACCCACTCTTCATTCGTGAGGAGAGCCATCAGAACATGCCTACGCTTCCAGCATACATTTTCTGAGAGAGAACCACCTACTCATGTGTTGAGGTCAAGATATTCCATTCCAACCACATAAATCTTGATCTCTAGCCTTCTCCAACTTGCTTTCCACTCAAATCATCTTTCCACCAAATCCAAATCTGTGTGAGAGAGTTGAGTGTTGGGGAGACTATCATTTGAAGCACAGGAGCAAGGAGTTCATCATCAACACACCATCTATTACATTTTGGAGAGTGGTGTCTCCTAGATTGGTTAGGTGTCACTTGGGAGCCTCCGTCAAGATTGTGGAGTTGAACCAAGGAGTTTGTACGGGCAAGGAGATCGCCTACTTCGTGAAGATCTACCCTAGTGAGGCAAGTCCTTCGTGGGCGATGGCCATGGTGGGATAGACAAGGTTGCTTCTTCGTGGACCCTTCGTGGGTGGAGCCTTCCATGGACTCGCGCAACCGTTACCCTTCGTGGGTTGAAGTCTCCATCAACGTGGATGAACGATAGCACCACCTATTGGAACCATGCCAAAAATCTCCGTGTCTACATTGCGTTTGCTCGCTCCAAACTCCTCCCTTTACCTTCATGTGCAATGTTTTACATTCCGCTGCTATACTCTTAGACTTGCATGTGTAGGTTGATTGCTTGACTTGTGCTAAGTTGCTAAAATCTGCCTAGTCTTAAAATTGGGAAAAGCTAGATTTTTATTTGGTCAAGTAGTCTAATCACCCCCCCTCTAGACATACTTTCGATCCTACAGTAGTGAACACAACAATACCATCCTTAGGCAGGAGTAGGGTATTACACCTCTACGGTGGCCTGAACCTGGGTATCTTCGGTGTGCTTTACCTTCTGTCGTCGACCGAACTCACAAAGGGTTCTTGCACACAACCCAATGTGTGGTTCCTAGACACCGAAGGATGCATATAGACACATTTTTTTTCAAATTTATGATTTTTTTCAAAATCCAAGAACCTTTTCAAGTGTGGGAACTTTTTCAAATTCATGAACTTTTTCCACTTCATGAACTTGTTGTTCAATTTCTTTTTTTTCAAATTCACAAACTTTCTTCAAATTGGTGAACATTTTTTAATTTTACCAAGTTTTTCAAATTTGCAAACCTTTCATAATTCGGGAACTTTTTGGAGTTAATGAAAATTTTAAATTAGTAGAAAAATCGTAATCAAAATTTTGAATCAATAGCGTTTTTTCATAGTACATTTTTTTAGAATTTTTTCCACGGTACATGCTCACAAGGAAAAAACACTAGCGAGCATCCCGACTAAGGATGGATGGAATGGGCCACGGCCCGCTAAGGGCCTATGTGACGACCTATATTTTCACGGGAAGAAGCTTCCAGCCGTTTTTTTTGTTTTTCTGGAATGGTTTTTGTTTGGTTTTATTCTATTTTTTCTTTTCCCTTTTCCTTTTCCCTTATCTTTTAATTTTACTTTTTGTTTTCCTTTTCTTTATTTTTCATTTTTTCTTTCCTTTTCCTTTTTCATTTTAGATATGTGCGAACATTTTTCAAATTCATGAACCTTTTTTTTAAAACACATGAACTTTTTTTAAACCAATAATTTTTTTTAAATACAGTGAACTTTTTTCAAATGCATGAATATATTCAAATTCATAAACTTTTTGACAATCTGAGAATATTTTTTCCAAGTGCGCTAACTTTTTTCAGATCTGTGATCTCTTTTTCTCAAAATCAATGAACTTTTTTCAAATATGTGAACTTTTTTTTATCTTTGAGATTAAGCTGTGATCTCTCTTCTCTCTCACTTGAAGTTTCAACAAAGCGACTCTGAACCTAAGACGGGGTTGTGGGATGTCTTTTGATATTCTAAACTAAGAAAAACGCAATTGGATTTATTTTTATATCCCTATGATAGAAAATGAAAGAAAAGGTCGAGTTTAAGTATTTAACGTGAATGCAGCCGTCTCTAAAGCATAACCCCAAAACAACAGCCTCCTTTTCTTTATTTTTCATTTTTCTCTTTTTCTTTCCTTTTCCTTTTTCATTTTAGATATGTGCGAACATTTTTCAAATTCATGAACCTTTTTTTTAAAACACGTGAACTTTTTTTAAACCAGTAACTTTTTTTTCAAATATAGTGAACTTTTTTCAAATGCATGAATATATTCAAATTCATAAACTTTTTGACAATCTGAGAATATTTTTTCCAAGTGCGCTAACTTTTTTCAGATCCGTGATCTCTTTTTCTCAAAATCAATGAACTTTTTTCAAATATGTGAACTTTTTTTATCTTTGATATTAAGCTGTGATCTCTCTTCTCTCTCTTGAAGTTTCAACAAAGCGACTCTGAACCTAAGACGGGGTTGTGGGATGTCTTTTGATATTCTAAACTAAGAAAAACGCAATTGGATTTATATTTATATCCCTATGATAGGAAATGAAAGAAAAGGTCGAGTTTAAGCCGATTCCATTGCGGAAAGAAAAGAGCTCTCCCATTCCTACCTGATACGTCAAAAGCAATTGACTAATAAGGGGAACCAACCAGTCAAATTCGATTGATTTTTCACTCCGCATTACTATAAAAGGGCAGCAGCTTTCTACTAAAATGAAAATCCTGAAACTTTTTAAAATTCCTAAACTTTTTTAAAATTGATGAACAATTTTCAGATTCTTGATTCTTTTCAAAACTAGCGGACTTTTTTCAAGTACTTAATTTTTTCAAAATCGCAAACTTTTTTGAATTGATGTAGATTTTGAATTTGCGGTCTTTTTTTCAAACATGTGTTCATTTTAATTTGTGAATTTTTTATATTATTTGATTTGCTCATTTTTGAAGTTTTTCAAAAAGGCAACGGGTGATCGGTCAAATGGTCAACAGTTGATCGAGCCAACTAGGTGTGCCCATGCAGGTCCTGCTAGGTGAGCGCCATGGCTCGATGGGAGTTCAGATCAACGACAAGATTGGTTTCGGCATGAACTTCATGCTGGGGTAGCTGTTCGTCTTCAGCATCGCCACCTTCGTCGTCGAATCGACTGGCCACCTCAGCCATGTCGAGACCTTCTCTCTAGGCCGGATCGTAAGATTCGAAAACATGGAGTACGTCACGATCTGCCGTGGAGATCTAATATTCTAGGGTATGGCATCTAGCCAGATCCAAGAGCAGGAGGAGCTGGTTCTCCCGATCATGATGTAAGATCGGAGCTCGAAGCTATCAGAAGATGTCAATTTTTTTGACCCACCCACTACCCATCTCATCGCCAATATCGAAGGCCTCAAGGGAGCCACCTGACATTGATGTGAGTAGTCTATCATTCCTAGTAAGTCGTATGTCACACCTGACAGTGATGAGGGGTCAGTGTTGTTCGTGATAGTGTGTGTCCTCTCGCCATCTCTGCTTGAGGCCACCCCGTCTCACGCCGCCACCAACATCTCCTGCTCTCTAGCCTTCTCCCTTGCCCACCTCTCTCCGGTTGTTGTTGCCGCAAACGAAGATGTCGATGAAGCCAGGAAGAACGGCCCCCTTAGGAAGCTCGGTCTGTTGGGGAACGTAGTATTTCAAAAAAAAATCCTACGATCACGCAATATCTATCTAGGAGAAGCATAGCAACGAGTGGGGAGAGTGTGTCCACGTATCCTCGTAGACCGAAAGCTGAAGCGTTTAGTAACGCGGTTGATGTAGTCGAACGTCTTCGCGATCCAACCGATCAAGTACCGAACGCACGACACCTCCGCGATCTGCACACGTTCAGCTCGGTGACGTCCCTCGAACTCTTGATCCAGCTGAGGCTGAGGGAGAGTTCCGTCAGCACGACGGCGTGGTGACGGTGATGATGAAGTTACCGGCTCAGGGCTTCGCCTAAGCACTACGACGATATGACCGAGGTGTAAAACTGTGGAGGGGGCACCGCACACGGCTAAGAGATTGTCTGTTGTGCCTTTGGGTGCCCCCTCCCCACGTATATAAAGGAGGGAGGGAGGAGGAGGCCGGCCAGGAGGAGGCGCGCCCAAGGGGGGGAGTCCTACTCCAAGTAGGATTCGCCCCCCTTTCCTACTTCCACAAGGAGAAGGGAGGAAGGAGAGGGAGAAGAGAAGGAAGGGGGGCCGGCCCCCCTAGCCCTAGTCCAATTCGGTTTGGGCTGGGGGGGCGCCACATCTTGGCCTGCCTCCTCTCTTCTACCACTAGGCCCATGAGGCCCAATAACTTCCCAGGGGGGGTCCGGTAACCCCTGGTACTCCAAAACTTATCCGAAACGACCCGAACCATTCCGGTGTCCGAATGTAGCCCTCCAATATATGAATCTTTACATCTCGTCCATTTCGAGACTCCTCTTCAAGTCCGTGATCTCATCCGGGACTCCGAACAACCTTCGGTACATCAAATCACATAAACTCATAATACGAATTGTCATCGAACGTTAAGCATGCGGACCCTACGGGTTCGAGAACTATGTAGACATGACCTACACATCTCCGGTCAATAACCAATAGCGGAACCTGGATGCTCATATTGGCTCCTACATATTCTACGAAGATCTTTATCAATCAAACCGCACAACAACATAATTTGTTCCCTTTGTCATCGGTATGTTACTTGCCCGAGATTCGATCGTCTGTATCATCATACCTAGTTCAATCTCGTTACCGGCAAGTCTTTTTACTCGTTCCGTAATGCATCATCCCGCAACTAACTCATTAGTTACATTGCTTGCAAGGCTTATAGTGATGTGCATTACCGAGAGGGCCCAGAGATACCTCTCCGACAATCGGAGTGACAAATCCTAATCTCGATCTACGCCAACTCAGCAAACACCATCGGAGACACCTGTAGAGCATCTTTATAATCATCCAGTTATGTTGTGACGTTTTATAGCACACTAAGTGTTCCTCTGGTATTCGGGAGTTGCATAATCTCATAGTCATAGGAACATGTATAAGTCATGAAGAAAGCAATAGCAATTAACTAAACGATCATAGTGCTAAGCTAAAGGATGGGTCTTGTCCATCACATCATTCTCTAATGATGTGACCCCGTTAATCAAATGACAACACATGTCTATGGCTAGGAAACTTAACCATCTTTGATTAACGAGCTAGTCTAGTAGAGGCATACTAGGGACACTCTGTTTGTCTATGTATTCACACATGTACTAAGTTTCCGGTTAATACAATTCTAGCATGAATAATAAACATTTATCATGATATAAGTAAATATAAATAACAACTTTATTATTGCCTCTAGGGCATATTTCCTTCAGTCTCCCACTTGCACTAGAGTCAATAATCTAGATTACATAGTAATGATTCTAACACCCATGGAGTCTTGGTGCTGATCATGTTTTGCTCGTGAGAGAGGCTTAGTCAACGGGTCTGCAACATTCAGATCCGTATGTATCTTGCAAATCTCTATGTCTCCCTCCTTGACTTGATCGCAGATGGAATTGAAGTGTCTCTTGATGTGCTTGGTTCTCTTGTGAAATCTGGATTCCTTTGCCAAGGCAATTGCACTAGTATTGTCACAAAAGATTTTCGTTGGACCCGATGTCCTAGGTATGACACCTAGATCGGATATGAACTCCTTCATCCAGACTCCTTCATTTGCTGCTTCTGAAGCAGCTATGTACTCCGCTTTACACGTAGATCCCGCCACGATGCTCTGCTTGGAACTGCACCAACTTACACCTCCTCCATTCAATATAAATATGTATCCGGTTTGTGACTTAGAGTCATCCGGATCAGTGTCAAAGCTTGCATAGACGTAACCATTTACGACGAGCTCTTTGTCACCTCCATAAACGAGAAACATATCCTTAGTCCTTTTCAGGTATTTCAGGATGTTCTTGACCGCTGTCTAGTGGTCCACTCCGGGATTAATTTGGTACCTCCCTGCTAAACTAATAGCAAGGCACACATCAGGTCTGGTACACAACATTGCATACATGATAAAACCTATGGCTGAAGCATAGGGAATGACTTTTATTTTCTCTCTATCTTCTGCCGTGGTCGGGCATTGAGTCTGACTCAACTTCACACCTTGTAACATAGGCAAGAACCCTTTCTTTGCTTGATCCATTTTGAACTTCTTCAAAACTTTATCAAGGTATGTGTTTTGTGAAAGTCCAGTTAAGCGTCTTGATCTATCTCTATAGATCTTGATGCCCAATGTATAAGCAGCTTCACCGAGGTCTTTCATTGAAAAATTCGTATTCAAGTATCCTTTTATGCTATCCAGAAATTCAGTATCATTTTCGATCAACAATATGTCATCCACATGTAATATCGGAAATGCTACCGAGTTCCTACTCACTTTCTTGTAAATACAGGCTTCTCCAAAAGTCTGTATAAAACCATATGCTTTGATCACACTATCAAAGCGTATATTCCAACTCCGAGATGCTTGCACCAGTTCATAAATGGATCGCTGGAGCTTGCACACTTTGTTAGCACCTTTTGGATCGACAAAACCTTCCGGTTGCATCATATACAACTCTTCTTTAAGATATCCATTAAGGAATGCAATTTTGACATCAATTTGCCAAATTTCATAATCATAAAATGCATCAATTGCTAACATGATTCAGACGGACTTAAGCATCGCTACAGGTGAGAAGGTCTCATCGTAGTCAACTCCTTGAACTTGTCGAAAACCTTTCGCAACAAGTCGAGCTTTGTAGATAGTAACATTACCGTCAACGTCAGTCTTCTTCTTGAAGATCCATTTATTCTCTATGGCTTGCCGATCATCGGGCAAGTCAACCAAAGTCCATACTTTGTTCTCATACATGGATCCCATCCCAGATTTCATGGCCTCAAGCCATTTCGCGGAATCTGGGCTCATCATCGCTTCCTCATAGTTCGTAGGTTCGTCATGGTCAAGTAACATGACTTCCAGAACAGGATTACCGTACCACTCTGGTGCGGATCTTACTCTGGTTGACCTACGAGGTTCGGTAGTAACTTGATCAGAAGTTTCATGATCATCATCATTAGCTTTCTCACTAGTTGGTGTAGGAATCACTGGAACTGATTTCTGTGATGAACTACTTTCCAATAAGGGAGCAGGTACAATTACCTCATCAAGTTCTACCTTTCTCCCACTCACTTCTTTCGAGAGAAACTCCTTCTCTAGAAAGGATCCATTCTTAGCGAATATCTTGCCTTCGGATCTGTGATAGAAGGTGTACCCAACAGCCTCCTTTGGGTATCCTATGAAGACACATTTCTCCGATTTGGGTTCGAGCTTATCAGGTTGAAGCTTTTTCACATAAGCATCGCAACCCCAAACTTTAAGAAACGACAACTTGGGTTTCTTGCCAAACCACAGTTCATATGGTGTCGTCTCAATGGATTTAGATCGTGCCCTATTTAACGTGAATGCAGCCGTCTCTAAAGCATAACCCCAAAACGATAGCGGTAAATCAGTAAGAGACATCATAGATCGCACCATATCTAATAAAGTACGATTACGACGTTCGGACACACCATTACGCTGTGGTGTTCCGGGTGGCGTAAGTTGCGAAACTATTCCACATTGTTTCAAATGAAGACCAAACTCGTAACTCAAATATTCACCTCCACGATCAGATCGTAGAAACTTTATTTTCTTGTTACGATGATTTTCCACTTCACTCTGAAATTCTTTGAACTTTTCAAATGTTTCAGACTTATGTTTCATCAAGTAGATATACCCATATCTGCTCAAATCATCTGTGAAGGTCAGAAAATAACGATACCCGCCGCGAGCATCAACACTCATTGGACCACATACATCAGTATGTATTATTTCCAACAAGTCTGTTGCTCGCTCCATTGTTCCGGAGAACGGAATCTTAGTCATCTTGTCCATGAGGCATGGTTCACAGGCATCAAGTGATTCATAATCAAGTGATTCCAAAAGCCCATCAGCATGGAATTTCTTCATGCGCTTTACACCAATATGACCTAAACGGCAGTGCCACAAATAAGTTGCACTATCATTATTAAACTTATATATTTTGGCTTCAATACTATGAATATGTGTATCACAACTACCGAGATTCAAAAAAAATAGACCACTCATCAAGGGTGCATGACCATAAAAGATATTTCTAATATAAATAGAACAACCATTATTCTCTGATTTAAATAAATAACCGTCTCACATCAAACAAGATCCAGATATAATGTTCATGCTTAACGCTGGCACCAAATAACAATTATTCAGGTCTAAAACTAATCCCAAAGGTAGATGTAGAGGTAGCGTGCCGACGGCGGTCATATCGACTTTGGAACCATTTCCCACGCGCATCGTCACATCGTCTTTAGCCAATTTTCGCTTAATCCGTAGCCCCTATTTCGAGTTGCAAATGTGAGCAACAGAACCAATATCAAATACCCAGGCGCTACTACGAGCATTAGTAAGGTACACATCAATAACATGTATATCAAATATACCTTTCACTTTGCCATCCTTCATATCCGCCAAATACTCGGGGTAGTTCCGCTTCCAGTGACCAGTCCCTTTGCAGTAGAAGCACTCAGTCTCAGGCTTAGGTCCAGACTTGGGCTTCTTCACTTGAGCAGCAACTTGCTTGCCGTTCTTCTTGAAGTTCCACTTATTCCCTTTGCCCTTTTTCTTGAAACTAGTGGTCTTGTTAACCATCAACACTTGATGCTCCTTCTTGATTTCTACCTCCGCAGCCTTTAGCATTGCGAAGAGCTCGGGAATTGTCTTATCCATCCCTTGCATATTATAGTTCATCACGAAACTTTTGTAGCTTGGTGGCAGTGATTGAAGAACTCTGTCAATGACACTATCAACCGGAAGATAAACTCCCAGCTGAGTTAAGTGATTGTGGTACCCAGACATTCTGAGTATATGCTCACTGACAGAACTATTCTCCTCCATTTTGCAGCTGTAGAACTTACTGGAGACTTCATATCTCTCAATCCGGGCATTTGCTTGAAATATTAACTTCAACTCCTGGAACATCTCATATGCTCCATGACGTTCAAAATGTCGTTGAAGTCCCGGTTCTAAGCCGTAAAGCATGGCACACTGAACTATCGAGTATTCATCAGCTTTGCTCTGCCAGGCGTTCACAACGTCTGGTGTTGCTCCTGCAGCGGGTCTTGCACCTAGCGGTGCTTCCAGGACGTAATTCTTCTGTGCAGCAATGAGGATAATCCTCAAGTTACGGACCCAGTCCGTGTAGTTGCTACCATCATCTTTCAACTTAGCTTTCTCTAGGAATGCATTAAAATTCAATGGAACAGTAGCACGGGCCATTTATCTACAACAACATAGACATGCAAAATACTACCAGGTATTAAGTACATGATAAATTAAAGTTCAATTAATCATATTACTTAAGAACTCCCACTTAGATAGACATCCCTCTAATCATATAAGTGATCACGTGATCCATATTAACTAAACCATGTCCGATCATCACGTGAGATGGAGTAGTTTTCAATGGTGAACATCACTATGTTGATCATATCTACTATATGATTCACGCTCGACCATTTGGTCTCAGTGTTCCAAGGCCATATCTGCATATGCTAGGCTCGTCAAGTTTAACCCGAGTATTCTGCATCTACAAAACTGGCTTGCACCCGTTGTATGTGAACGTAGAGCTTATCACACCCGATCATCACGTGGTGTCTCGGCACGATGAACTGTCGCAACGGTGCATACTCAGGGAGAACACTTCTACCTTAAAATTTAGTGAGATATCATCTTATAATGCTACCGCCGTACTAAGCAAAATAAGATGCATAAAAAGATAAACATCACATGCAATCAAATAAGTGATATGATATGGCCATCATCATCTTGTGCCTTTGATCTCCATCTCCAAAGCACCGTCATGATCACCATCATCACCGGCTTGACACCTTGATCTCCATCGAAGCATCGTTGTCGTCTCGCCAACTAATTGCTACTACGACTATCGCTACCGCTTAGTGATAAAGTAAAGCAATTACATGGCGATTGCATTTCATACAATAAAGCGACAACCATATGGCTCCTGCCAGTTGCCGATAACTGTTACAAAACATGATCGTCACATACAACACGTCTTGACCATATCACATCACAGCAAGCCCTGCAAATACAAGTTAGACGTCCTCTACTTTGTTGTTGCAAGTTTTACGTGGCTGCTACGGGCTTCTAGCAAGAACCGTTCTTACTTACGCATCAAAACCACAACAATTTTTCGTCAAGTGTGCTGTTTTAACCTTCAACAAGGACCGGGCGTAGTCAGACTCGATTCAACTAAAGTTGGAGAAACAGACATCCACTAGCCACATGTGTGCGAAGCACGTCGGTAGAACCAGTCTCATGAACGCGGTCATGTAATGTCGGTCTGGGCCGCTTCATCCAACAATACCGCTGAATCAAAGTATGACATGCTGGTAAGCAGTATGACTATTATCGTCCACAACTGTTTATGTTCTACTCGTGCATATGACATCTACGCATAGACCTGGCTCTGATACCACTGTTGGGGAACGTAGTATTTCAACAGCAATAAACTAAACGATCATAGTGCTAAGCTAACGGATGGGTCTTGTCCATCACATCATTCTCTAATGATGTGATCCCGTTTATCAAATGACAACACATGCCTATGGCTAGGAAACTTAACCATCTTTGATTAACGAGCTAGTCTAGTAGAGGCATACTAGGGACACTCTGTTTGTCTATGTATTCACACATGTACTAAGTTTCCGGTTAATACAATTCTAGCATGAATAATCATTTATCATGATATAAGGAAATATAAATAACAACTTTATTATTGCCTCTAGGGCATATTTCCTTCACGGTTCATTTGGCAACTCCC
>NC_057796.1:347726998-347758411 GCF_018294505.1 Triticum aestivum | reverse complement strand
CGAATGCATGTAGCTCCCCATGAGAAGCCGGAACACGACGCGGAGCTGGATTTGGCGAAGCTAGGCAACTTCCAAACGAGGCCTACATGTACATATCCAGGGGCAATATGGTGCACCAGCCGCGGCCGCACCACCGCCACCCCCGCCGCATCACTTTCTCGTGTTTGCGTGCTGGTCTTCTGCGACCCCATCGCCTCCCTCTCCTTGAGGCCGCCTTGTCTTGCGCCTGCACCAACATCTCCTGCTCTCTAGCCTCATTCCTTACCTCACATATACCTGGTTGACGTTACTGCGAAGGAAGAAGCTGTTGAAGCCAGGAATGACGACCTTCTTGTGCACCTTGGTCCATTCGGTAACTTCCCTGATATCTTCCCTAAACACCGTCGAGGAGCTGGACTTGTCTCCTGAACACATCGAGCTCCTCGCAAGAAGCCGAAACGCAGCGCGTAGCCGGATTTGGCGAAGCTGGCCGACTTCCAAATGGAGCCTACATGTAATATCCATGCAATATGGTTCTTTCCGGAGCTTGTAAGGGCATGAGCTATGGAGGCTATAGGAAGCATTAGCCCCAACCAATCCATGATGATAAAGAGTCATGAAACCACCATGTGTAATAATAAATAATCTCACCCAATGCTGCACCCCCTCATCGGCCCCACCTCTCTCTTTTTCTCTACATTTTTATTTCTCTCTCCCACTTATTCCAAAACTGCATGGGATGCATCTAGTTTTGCAATGGTCTGTATAAGAGGAACAAGGCAAAGACAAAACTTTTTCAATAAAAGATATTTTTATTAACTCAAAATGTAACATCAAGGAAACCAGAGACAAAACTAAAACGCCACAGTCTAACTTTTGTCAAAGAAGAGACGGTCTCTTCTGCATGCATCTGTTTTCCTCCGCAGGCAACCATTTGAGAAGTCCTGGACCACGCGAGCCAAAGCTGAGGCAGCAGTCCACCGTGTAGCGATGGCCATCCGCTCTAAGTGGATAAAGAAAAAGAAAATCAGTAAAAGAGGCGAAATGACAATCAGGTCGATGGCAAATTCGCGAAGCCCCATCCTGGCGGTCGCACAGTCAGGCGTCGAGAGTGGCAAATATCAAATTTCTCCCGGGAAACTCCAAGCAGTAAAGCAATGGGCGCCCTCGCCGCGCTTCTCCTCGCGGCCCTACTCGCCGCGCTCGCGTACCTGCTCCGCTCCCTCGTGTGGGTCCCGCACCGCCTGGAGCGCCGCCTGCGCCGGCAGGGCATCCGGGGGCCCCCGCGCAGCCTGCTCTACGGCAACGCGGCCGAGTACCGCGCCCTGATCGCCGCCCATTCCGCGCCACTCGCCTCCTTCCACCACGCCTTCGTCGGCCGCGCCGCGCCGGAATGGTGGCCGAGTACGGCGCCCTGCAGTACGGCCGCCCGTTCGTGTTCTGGCTCGGGCCACGGCCGCGGCTGGTGGTCTCCGGCCCGGAGGTCGCGAAGGACGTGCTGACCGACTCCACGGGGACCTTCAGAAAGGGTTCCGGGAGCAACGTGAATCCGCTCTCTCGGCAGCTCCTCGGCGAGGGGCTGGTGGCGCTCACCGGGGAGAAGTGGGCGCACCACCGCCGTGTGATATCGCCCGCCTTCAACATGGAGAGAATCAAGGTGTGGATGCGTTTCCTGAATTCGAACTGAAACATTGACGATTTATCTTCATATATCATGTTAAATGGTACTCCCTCCGTTCCTGAAAAAAGCTCTTGTGTTATGTGACGGAAAGAGTAGCAGACTACCTAGCGGAAATCCCTTTTGGAGCTCGGCCTCAAGTGAGGCCTCCAAATTCAAATTTGAAATTTCATCGAAATTCATATTTTTACATTTCAAAAAATTCTGAAAAAAATATAGATATACATGAAGGCATAACACACATGTGTGTAAATTTTCAGTTCAAAATACATTGAAATGAAGACCGTGCAAAAAAGACAAATCTGAGGCTATTTAACACATGATACTATTCATCCTCTCAGGCATGAATTTTTCTTTTTTTGTATAGGTCGCAACTCAAGGTATACATCATGAATTTTTACACACATGTGGGTTACATCCTTACATACACGCATATTTTTTTTAGAATTTTTTGAACCATAAAAGTTTGAATTTGAATTTTTCAAAAATAAAGGCCTCCAAAACGCCTCTCTCCCTACCTAGCGATTTCAACCTACCTAAACAAGATCCTCAGAGATATGTAAGCCTTGCTAAAGTCTTGGTTGCTATGATCCACGCGTATGTTGTGCCATCACGTTTCTGTGAAATTTCGAATCAGGGCATCCATTAACACTTTACGAAAGTATCGATTTTTCAATTGGTTTGAACTTGGTGCTGTTATTGAAGAGGGCCGTGTACACACTTATTCCAAGCAATTCCTTTCTGAAGATGACATTCTTTCTGCTAACTTTGATTTCGACTTCTAGCAGTGTGTCTGAATATTTGTACTGAATTTATCTGAATAGTTGATCCTAAAAAAAAAATGAATAGTTTAACAAACACCAAATGGTTGTATATTGATTGGGAACATTTGTTATTGAACTTAAACTATCTGCATGACTAGTTATTTCACTCAGAATTTGAAGCTGGCAGAAGCTAACCTGTGGTGTCCATGTTTATTCTTTCTACTAACATGTTGATATGATCAACAATTGTGATGTAGATAATGCACTAAATCAGATATAGTTTACCACTAAATTCATTTCTGGATTTTTCGTAGGGTTGGATTCCTGAAATATCAGCTATCACCTCATCCATGCTGGATAAATGGGAAGTTCAAGGAGAAACCCGCGCTGAGTTTGAGATTGATGTTTTTTTTCGAAAAGGGGATCTCCCCGGCCTCTGCATCAGAGTGATGCATACGGCCATCTTATTAATGAAAAAAAAGGTTCCAACAAGGTTCCAAAGTCTCCGACTGAAAAAAAACAAAAAGACAGCTCACACAGAGCTACAGAGGCTGGACACACAGACTAGCCAAAGTAAGACGCCACAACCGGCTGGCTAAAGATAGATAGGTAAACTAATTGCCTATCCTATTACATGACCGCCATCCAAACCGGTTGAAGATATCCCGAGCTACCATCTCCCAGCGGATAGATCCAGTAACCAAATGCTCCCTGGCCTCCGAGTAGCGACCACGAACGGATCACGGCCGTGGCTCGGAAAATAACCTGCAAAAAGTGAATACGTGATGTTCTGTTAAAAACCAAATCATTTCTGCAAGTCCAGATAGTCCACAACAAAGCGCAAACTCCAACACGAATATGTCGCGCTAATTCAGGCTCAATCCCAGTGAGCCATGTCCCAAATAACGTAGTGACAGAATTCGGTGGAGTAATATTAAAAGCAATGTGAACCGTCCGCCAAAGTACTCTAGCAAACAGGCAATCAAAAAAGAGATGCTTGATCGTCTCGTCCCGATCACAGAAGCTACACCTCGTAGGTCCTGTCCAATTACGCTTAATCAAGTTATCCTTGGTTAAAATAACCTGTTTATGGACAAACCACATAAACACTTTTATCTTCAAGGGGACTTTGACAGTCCAAACATGTTTGGAGGTAGGAATGGAGCTCGAATTAATTACATCAATATACATTGATTTAACCGTGAATACTCCAGACCTAGTCAGTTCCAGCGTAATTCATCGGGTTGTTGAGAAAGATGGACATCCATTAGTCTCTGAACTAGACGGAGCCAATCTTCCCAACGATTGCCCACTAACGACCGTCTGAACTGAATATTAAGGGGGATGGATTGAAACACCGTAGCAACGAAAACCTCACGTCGTTGAACAATGCGATATAAAGACGGATATTGAATGGCCAAGGGTGTCTCGCCGAGCCAAGTATCCTCCCAGAAGCGTGTACTAGCGCCATTGCCAATGACAACCTTTGTCCTATTAAACAAAGATTGTTTGACTTTCATCAGGCCTTTCCAGAAAGGCGAGTCAGTTGGCCTGACTGTGACCTGGGACAAGGACTTTGTCTGTAGGTACTTGCTGCGGAGGATTTGTGCCCACATGGCATCAGTCTCAAAAGAAAGCTTCCACAGCCACTTGCTAAGAAGACATCTGTTCTTAACTTCAAGATTCTCAATACCAAGACCCCCTTGGTCTTTTGGTCTACAGATGATATCCCATTTTGCAAGTCTGTATTTTCTTTTTAGATCATCACCCTGCCAGAAGAAACGCGATCGATAAAAGTCCAGTCTTTTCCTAACACCTACTGGGACTTGAAAGAACGATAAGAGAAACATAGGCATACTCGTGAGCACCGAATTAATCAGAATTAATCGGCCTCCATATGACATGAGCTTGCCCTTCCAACAACTCAGTTTCTTCTCAAACCGGTCTTCGATGCACTTCCATTCTCTATTGGTCAGCTTTCTATGGTGGATTGGAATACCTAGGTAAGAGAAAGGTAATTCCCCCAAGTCGCACCCAAACAATTACCTATAAGCCTCCTGTTCGTCTTTGGCTCTACCAAAGCAGAACAGCTCGCTCTTATGAAAGTTAATTTTTAACCCGGTCAATTGTTCGAAGAGGCATAACACCAGCTTCATATTTCTCGCCTTGGCCAGGTCATGCTCCATAAAGATGATTGTATCATCAGCGTACTGAAGGATGGATACACCTCCGTCAACCAGATGAGGTACCAAGCCACCCACTTGACCATTCTCCTTAGCCCTTCCAATCAAGATGGCTAACATATCAACCACAATGTTAAACAAGATAGGGGACATCGGATCTCCTTGTCTAAGGCCTTTATGTGTCTGGAAGTAATGACCAATATCATCATTCACTTTAATTCCCACACTCCCTTTTTGCGTAAATGATTCAACCTGGCGTCGCCAGGCTTCATCAAAACCTTTCATACGCAATGCCTGCTGGAGAAATGGCCATTTAACCTTATCATACGCTTTCTCGAAATCCACCTTAAAAATGACACCATCTAACTTCTTGGAGTGGATTTCATGGAGCGTTTCATGAAGGACAACCACCCCTTCAAGGATGTTCCTGTCCGGCATGAAGGCAGTTTGGGAGTGCTGCACCACAGAATGCGCAATCTGTGTGAGCCTATTAGTCCCGACCTTGGTGAAAATTTTAAAACTAACATTGAGTAGGCAGATCGGCCTGAACTGCTCAATTCTCACAGCATCCGTCTTCTTAGGAAGCAGTGTGATAGTTCCAAAATTCAAGTGAAATAATTGAAGCTATCCAGAGAACAGATCCTGAAACATAGGTAGCAAATCCCCCTTAATAATATGCCAGCACTTCTTGTAGAACTCTACCGGAAATCCATCCGGTCCGGGAGCCTTATTATTTTTCAACTGTGCTATAGCATCAAACACCTCCTTCTCCGAAAACGGGGCAACCAGAATATCATTTTCAGCAGCCGAAAGTTGAGGCACATCCTCAGTTCTGGACTCATCGAGAGATACACAACTATCCTCCGGAGGTCCAAATAACTGCCTATAATATTCGGTTATATATATTTTTAGGTTATCCTGCCCTAAAATAGTGCCCTCATCTTGTTCAAGCTGGAATATTCTCTTCTTTTTGTGCTTACCATTAGCAATCAGATGAAAGAATTGAGTACTTGCGTCCCCTTGGACCACTTTGCGAACCTTAGCCCGCAAAGCCCACTTCAATTCTTCTTCACGGAGAAGTTCTTTCAACCTCTTCTCTGCTTCAGTTTTAACCTGGAGCTCAGCAGGCATCAAAATCGTGGATTCGGCCTTGACGTCCAGATTCTGTATAAGAGAGAGAAGCCTGTCCTTCTCAATCTTATATACCCCACTAAGGTGCTTAGCCCAACCCCGTAAGAAGCTTCTCAAACTCCTAATCTTATTTTGCCAACGCTCGACCGCGGTCCTACCTCCTACACCCTTCGCCCATTCCCGAGCGATCAGGTCGAGGAACCCTTCGCGTTCGAACCAGGCCATCTCAAAAGAAAAGGTGTTTTTATTTCCCACGTGGTGCGGCTCCCCTGAGTCAACGAACAGGGGTGTGTGATCGGAAAAACCCCGGGAAAGAGCTTGAACGGTCACAAGCGGGAACTTCTGTTCCCACTCCACACTCGCAAGAACACGATCAAGCTTTTCGTACGTCGGGTTGGGCAAAGAGTTAGCCCAGGTGAACTTTCTACCAGAAAGTTGTATCTCCCTCAGATCCAGGCTTTCAATAATAGTATTGAACATGAACGACCATCTGCCGTCAAAGTTATCATTATTCTTCTCCTCTCTCCTCCTAATGATGTTGAAATCTCCCCCAACTAAGATTGGAAGCTGCTCGGACCCACAAATCCGAACAAGATCCGCTAAAAAATCCGGTTTAATCTCGGGCTGTGCGGCACCATAAACCGCCACCAACGCCCAGTTGAAACCATCAACCTTAGACCTGACTCGAAACTTAACCGCGAAGTCGCCCATGACTACACTCCGGACTTCAAGCGAATCGCATCTCACACCCAGCAAGATACCACCCGATCTTCCTCGCGGAGGGAGGCAATGCCAATCAAAATCAACACCACCCGCAAGAGAGGAAAGGAACTGGGGCGCAAAGTCTCTACCAGTTTCCGATAGAGCAATAAAATCTAAACGATGCTCCAGAGATGCCTCAGCAAGAAACCTTCTTTTAGCCAAGTCTTTCAGACCTCTGCTATTCCAAAAGATTCCTTTCATCACTCATCATGAAATTTTTTAGTAGTCCGAATCCTAGCACTCCTACGAACTGCAGAATCGGGGTACATTTTCCGTTTCCACTTACGCTTGGGTTTGCTAGGTCCTGACTCCCGATCCTCATAACCGGGCTCAGCGGAACAAACAACTGCATTCTCTATGGGCATATCATCGTCCTCTGACTCATGATTGGATGGTGCTAAATCCACACACATATTGTTGAGCACGCTAACCCCTAATGCATCAATTTCATTGTCATTCATGGGTTTAACCGCTGCAAGATTACGAATAGTTTCTAAGGCACGCTCCGCCTCCAAATCTAACAAATCATTCACCGAACTAGAAATCTCACTATTTGTAGCCCCGAGAGAAACTCCCAATTGGTTTGCATTATTTATAATCTCCTCATTAGAAAAATGCAATAAAGAGTTAGATATGTTGACGGACATACCAGTAGAGATAGCAGCATCTTGAAGCTTAGCCACCCTCATGGCACATCGCTGCTGAATGTCGTCCACTTCCGGCTGTGTCTGGAGACGGGCACTCACCCGTCGTCCCTCAGACATCGGATCCGGTATCCCACCGAACGCAATCACCTCCTCCCGAGAAATCATGGTTGGAGTAGGGCCTCCTGCCCCACCCCAACCGCCAGGCCGGTCCGTCTGGACGGACTGGCTCTCCCCACGGGACTGCACCGGTGGCGAACAGGGGGACGGGAGTGCCAGGGCCGCCTGCCCTAACCCCCCCAGGACCGCAGAAGCCACCAGCATGGGCGCCTTAGGAGAAAGAGGCCCCGAGGCCACCTGCCCCGAGCCCCCCCCCCCAAAGGCACCGACGCCACCAGCATAGAGGAGGAGGCGACGGGAGAGGATGTATCCATGGCCACCTGCCTCAGATCCCCTCCCAATGCAGAAAGGGACACGGGAGCCACCTGCCCCGAGTCCCCTACCTCAGCCGGAGAAGAGCGACCGGAGGCCGCCTGCCCCGGGGTCCCTCCCGACAACCCATCCACGACCACTGGCGTCACGCCCTGAGAATGGACACCGTGCTGAGCAGGAGAGAGAGTGGCCACCTGCTGACTCACCTCTACCCCTCCGCTGCCCGAGATCGACGACACCTCAGTAACCATAGGCAGAGAACAGACAGTATCCTCAAACCCCAAAGCAGGCAACGCAAGCTCAAAAGCCTCGTCGGACTCGACCCGATCACTCCAGAGCCTCGGGGGTGCAGAAGCGGGCTCAAAAGACCCAAATCTCAGTGATGTCACAGGCAGCGAGGAGGGTGGCTCCGCTCCCTTCTCGGTCATCGCAGTGTCGGGCCCCGGTCCCTTGGACATCTGTCGTCCAGACTCCTGGACCGGCGGCTCCCTCGCTCCTGCGCTGCCGTCACCCTCGTGCATATCCACATCGGACCCGTGAGTCGCCGCAACCAAAAGGCTCTCATCCTCAAACTCAATAACCAAATCATAGATCCTGCCTTGGTAAGCCCACTTAACCACTTCCGGCACATACTCAACGTTCAGAATACTAACCAAAACCCGAGCAATCCCATGAGCTCTGGTGAACGCCATATCCACTCGCTCAGGCTTCCCAATCAAAATGCCCAAGCTGGCCACAACGCGAGCATCCTGCAAAGGCTTGGATGGGGCCCCGGAAAAACGCAACCACGCCTGAGTAAGCGGCGCACCCTGAGGCTCCACCAGCTTCCATTCGTGGAACTCAAGGATGCCATCAGTTCCCGGTACATTACACATCCCAAAACTCAGCAACCTCTGCAGGTCCTCAACCGAAGGAAACTCAACTCTGAACATCTTATCATCGAGACTGACGAGGTCCCACTGGAAGTCCCCAGGGACAAGCTCCCGAAGCCTCTGCACGATCTGCGTCTCAGAGACCTCCCCTCTGGCGACCTTAACAATCCCCGTAGTCATGTTCGGTGACTCATCAGTAAGCTCTCGCTCATATGGAGACTCAAAAAACGTGAGCTCAGCACAGTAAACACCATACATCATAAGTGACGGTGCGTGCTCTCGCAGAATCGGGCAGTCCCCGGAAGAATTCCACACTTTGAGTGCGGATGTCATTTCTTGTATAGCATTTGGAAGTAGCTACGAGGAAGGAAAGCGAATTTTTCAATTGCAAGATGAACAGGTACAACTTGCCCTCCTTGCAATGAGAACCTTCTACTTTCCTGGATTCAGGTATGATTGACTCATACACTTTGGGTCACCACTTATTCTCTATCAGTAAACATATACTAGTTCCTACTACATGTTTCTTCATTTTTACGTTGGAAAAAATGTTTGCCCCACTTTGTTACTCTTGCTCTTAAAAAAATGCTACAGTTGTGGGAAAAATATTGTGACCTTTTTTGCTCTTAGGTTTGTGCCGACAAAGAAGAAACAAAGAAGGCATAGCCTAAACAAGGAAATCCGAAATTCTTTGCGCAGATTGATTGAGATCAATCGAAAGAAGTGTGAAGATTCCAAAAATTTGCTTGGCTTGATGCTATCAGCCAGCAAAACTGACAAGGAGTTTAAAATGGGAATCGAAGAGATCATTGATGAGTGCAAAACATTTTACTTTGCCGGTAAAGAAACAACTGCAAATTTATTGACATGGGCAACACTTCTGCTGGCATTGTATAAAGAATGGCAACACAAGGCCCGAGCCGAAGTCCTGCAAGTGTGTGGCAAGAACAAGCACCCAAATGCGGAAACCTTGAGCAGTCTCAAAATTGTGAGCCCTATTAATTTGAACAAATAGTACAACTTTTTATATTGTTGTTGATATCTCCTTATCAGGACATAGCGAGTAACACTTTGGTGATGTTGGCATGATATCAGGTAAATATGGTGTTGAAGGAGACCCTCAGGCTATACCCTCCAGCTCTGTTCGTCAACAGGACATTCACTAGGGATGTGAAGCTAGGAAAACTCGACATCCCTGCGGGCACACAGCTCAATATGCCTATTATTGAGATGCACCATGATGTCAACATTTGGGGAGCTAATGCGGAGGAGTTTGATCCATCAAGGTTTGCAGATGGCAAGAGCTATCACCTCGGCGCGTACTTCCCCTTTGGGATTGGCCCTGCCATCTGTGTTGGCCAGAATCGCACGATGGTTGAGGCAAAGCTGGCGCTTGCAATGGTCCTCCGGGGCTTTGCGTTTGATGTCTCGCCGTCCTATGTTCATGCGCCGATGATGGCGATGACCCTCCAACCCCAGTACGGTGCTCAGGTTCTTGTCCACAAGATCTAAGCCTTCCATGGCGCTGTATCTGGAATCGGGAGGTGTGACAGCAAGGTATATGTGAATGTTCCGTCTCCGGTCTCCTGTATCCATGTGGATTTTGAGCAACTTGTAAGAGGAGGTTGCCAACTTGTCTGAAGTTTGCCCTGAAGGTCAGAAAGTGTGTATAGAAAGTATATGCTTTGCGGCAGTAAATCATCATATTCCTCTAGACTTTTTGTATCACCTACTCCCTCTGTCCCATAATATAAGGTTGTTTTTGGCACTAGAAAACGTTTTTGTATTATGGGACGGAGGGAGTAGTTTTCTTCCTACATCAGTTCAAGTTGTTCGTTGATTCAAAAATTATGATTAAGTTGTTACACATAATGGTCCGTCCAGTTGTCGAAAAGAAGTACTCTACGAGTCATACCAGTTTTTACAAGCGGAGGGGAAGCAGGAGCAGGACAAGAGCAATTCTGAAGATGATCAGATTAGCAATACAAGTCCATAGAACAATGCTTCTCATGTGCTTCTAGATTTGTGCAACAGCCCTCCGCTTTGGAAAAATATACTCAGGACTCATGAGGAAATTCCACAAATAAATAAAGGACTTCATTACAAATCTGAAGTTGGTGTTGGAAATATTAGCACTTTATTGATTAATCTAATACACGAGTAAACAGTAAGCACGGTAATCACAGTATGCAATTCATACCGATAACTAAGCATGTGAGCACGTACAATGCATAAAATCAAAACATCTATGAACACAACATATACAGTTAGCACATGAAAGAGTAAATGAGGGATGAACAAATCATACCCTCTGGTTGGCTAGGCCAACGCGGCGGCAGCAACAGCAGCCTCAGAGTCTGTGGCCTTCTTCTTGTCGGCGGCGTCGTCGATCATGGTGTCGATACAGGGGAAGCAGAGGAGGATGGAGGGGAGGACAGATCAGGAGCAGTCGGCAGGGTTCCGGAGGCACCTACTCTCTCGACCAGGGATCACCGGAAGCAGCATAGAGAGGGGAACAGTAGATAACGGCTACGGTTATGCATAAGGGAGTGGCAAAAATAAGGCTCAGCCCATTCCAGCCCGCGTCGAGGCGAGGCGGGTGTCAGCGGAGCAGGAGCGCGCGTGTACAACTTTTCTTTCCAAGCTCAAATGTCATGTAGAGAGCAGTTTTTATAAAAGGGGTCTCGCTCTCACTCCACCAATATGGTATACTAAACTTTACACCATTTGTCATGCACCTAAATAGGCCTTAGAGATTAACAAATGAGTATTATCTTATACTCACTCCGTCCCAAAATAAGTGTCTTGAACTTAGTACAAATTTGTACTAGAGCAGTACAAAGTTGAGACACTTATTTTGGGACGGAGGGAGTACTACTTATGAGCCAAAGCCCACAACATGACAATAAATTAATTTTTATGGCAATTTATGTTTACCGAAGATGAAAGTTTGGTTGGCAAACATGATAAACCTGTCTCAGTTAATTTATTTTGTCAACAAGTTGCCGTGCTTATAAAGTAAAATTTTCATCCTCAAACCAATTAAATTTAAGATTTTTAGCATTAGTAGGCTATAAATAAAACGAGCAGAAATAGTGGCCGGCTTCGTCGGAGACTCGGTGTCAACCTTCTTCTCTGCCAGAGGCTCGGAGCCAAACCCCATTCCAGGAATCGCCGAGCAGCAAACAATGGGCAGCCCTGCCGCCATCCTCCTAGCCGTGCTACTCGCCGCGCTCGCGTACGTGCTCCGCGTGCTCCGCGCCCTCGTGTGGGCCCCGCACCGCCTGGAGCGCCGCCTGCGCCGGCAGGGCATCCGGGGCCCTCCGCGCAGCCTCATCTCCGGAAACGGGGCCGACTACGGCGCCCTTGTCGCCGCCGCCCAGTCCAGGCCGCTCGCCTCCTTCCACCACGCCATCGTCGGCCGCGTCGCGCCGCACTACCGCGAGTGGGCGGCGCGGTACGGCCGGCCGTTTGTGTTCTGGTTCGGGCCCCGGTCGTGGCTGGTGTTCTCCAGCCCGGAAGTCGCCAAGGCCGCGCTCAACGACTCCACGGGGACCTTCGATAAGGCTGGCAACGGCGGCGGCAGCAACCCGCTCGCTCGGCAGCTCATCGGCGAGGGGCTGGTGGGGCTCACCGGGGAGAAGTGGGCGCACCACCGCCGCGTTATCTCGCCCGCCTTCAACATGGAGAGGGTCAAGGTGAGGAGGCGTTTTCTGAATTCGAATTGAAGCATACAAATTGGCAATTTCGCTTGTAAATCATACTAAATGGTAGCAACCTGATTAGCGATTTCAGCACTTAATCTTTTTCAGTGAACTATTTATTAGACGGATAGATAAACAGCATATCGTCGCAAAGCAACATGCATGCTAAGCTGAAATTTCATGTTGAACGCTGTCGCCGAGCAAGACAAGCTTGATCTTCTCAATGCTATTCCACAATTGGGAACTCTTCTCATAGGGCCAATGAAAAGATCCAAATCTTTGCCCAGAGCCCTTTACCATTCTGCAATAATTTCCCAAATTCATTTTCAGTGAAATCAGGGTATCATTTAACCCTTTACAGAACTATTGATCTTTTTAATGGTATGAATTTGGTGTTATCAGTGAAGAGGCCGCAATTCCTTTCTGAAAATTGACATTCTTTCTGCTATCATTTGACTTCCATCAATGTGTCTAATGTTTGGAATGGAATTTATCTGAATTTGTTTACATATATGTAAGTGGTTGTATATTGATCGGTAACTTTGTAACTGAAATTAAACCATTTGCACTAGTAGTTATTTCATGCACAAATTGTCATTGGCAGAAGCTACTGGAGTAGTTCATGATCTATGGCGTCTTTGGTCCTTCATTTATTTTTGGACAACCTATGTTTCTTGTTTCTTGTTTCTAGTAACATGTTATTGATGTGATCAACAGGTGTGTTCTAGATAACGCCATTAATAAAATATCGTTTACCACTAAACTCATTCTGGATTCTTTCTAGGGCTGGATACCAGAAATGTCAGCAATCGCCTCATCCATGCTGGATAAATGGGAAGTCCAAGGAGGAACCCACACTGAGTTTGAGATTGACGCAAGTAAAGAATTCCAAACTTTCAGTTCTGATGTTATTTCTCGTGTGGCATTTGGAAGTAGCTACGAGGAAGGAAAGCGAGTTTTTCAATTGCAAGAAGAACAGATAAAACTAGCCCTCCTTGCAATGAGAACCTTCTACTTTCCTGGATTCAGGTGCGATCAACTCATAGACTCGATTTGGGTCACGATTTCCTCTATCACAATTAGTTTCTCGTTCTCCTAGTTATTCCTTCACTTTTAAATCATAAAAAAGTCTGCTTCTCTCTGTAGCCATTTATGTTCTTCAATCAAACTTCGTAGTGGACGAAAAAAAAAAATATGACCTCTTTATTTGTTAGGTTTGTACCGACAAAGAAGAACCGAAGAAGGCATAGCCTAAACCAGGAAATCCGAAGTTCTCTGCGGAAATTGATTGAGATCAATGGAAGGAAGTGTGAGGACTCCAAAAATTTGCTTGGCTTGATGCTATCAGCCAGCAAAACTGACAATGAGTTCAAAATGGGAATCGAAGAGATCATTGATGAGTGCAAGACATTTTACTTCGCCGGTAAAGAAACAACTGCAAATTTGTTGACATGGGCAACACTTCTGCTGGCATTGCATAAAGAATGGCAAGACAAAGCCCATGGCGAAGTCTATCAAGTGTGTGGCAAACACAAGCACCCAAATGCGGAAAACCTTAGCAGTCTCAAAATTGTGAGCCCATTTACTTGAATGAATCCTACAGCCTTTTATATTCTTGATGATCTCCTTATCGGGACTTAGTGAGTAACATTCTGGTGATGTTGGCATGATATCAGGTAAATATGGTGTTGAAGGAGACCCTCAGGCTGTATCCTCCAGCTCTGTTCATCAACAGGACAGTCACTAGGGATGTGAAGCTGGGCAAACTCGACATCCCTGCAGGCACGCAGCTCAATCTGCCTATTATTGACATTCACCATGATGTCGACATATGGGGAGCTAATGCGGACGAGTTCGATCCATTGAGGTTTGCAGATGGCAAGAGCTACCACCTCGGCGCGTACTTCCCTTTGGGATTGGCCCTGCCATCTGTGTTGGGCAGAATCTTGCGATGGTTGAGGCAAAGCTGGCGCTTGCAATGGTCCTCCAGCGGTTTGCGTTTGATGTCTCACCGTCCTATGTTCATGCGTCGATGAAGGTGATGACCCTCCAACCCCAGTATGGTGCTCAACTTCTTGTCCACAGGATCTGAGCCTTGTGTGGTGCTGTATATGGAATTGGGAGGTGTGACAGCAAGGTATATGTGAATGTGATGTCTCCTATCTCCTGTATCTCTGTTGACAACTTGTCCGAAGTTTTTATAGAAAGTACGTATATGCTTTGCGACAGTAAATCAGTCATATTCGTCTGCATCTTTTGTATCACCTAGTTTTGTACTCCTACCTAAATCAGTTCAAGTTGTTCGTCGATTAAAAAATTATGGTGAAGTTGTGACACCTAATCGTCCGTCCAGTTGTGAAAAGAAGTATGAGCAATCCCAGTTCTGAAGGAGCAGAAGCAGTTCTGAAGATGATCAGTTTACCAATACAAGTCCATATGCTTCCGGACAGCCACAGCAGGGAGTGGGCTGAGCACTGGGGGTTTGCTCCGGCCGTCAGCCCTCTGCACTAAAGAAATATTCAGAAGACAGCTCCGCGAATGAAACGAGCCGGAACAATGGCCGGCGATGGCTCCGACGGAGTCAACATTGGTTTTACTTCTTCTCCATCAGGGGCTCGGAGCCCAACCCCATTCCAAATTTCCAGGAATCGCCAAGCAGTAAACAATGGGCGCCGTCGCTAGCCTCCTGCTAGCCGGCCTACTCTCCGCGCTCGCGTACGTGCTCCGCGCCCTCGTGTGGGTCCCGCACCGCCTGGAGCGCCGCCTGCGCCGGCAGGGCATCCGGGGGCCTCCGCGCAGCCTGATCACCGGAAACGTGGCCGACTACGGCGCCCTCCTCGCCGCGGCCCAGTCCAAGCCGCTCGCCTCCTTCCACCACGCCATCGTCGGCCGCGCCACGCCGCACTACCGCGAGTGGGCGGCGCGGTACGGCCGGCCGTTCGTGTTCTGGTCAGGGCCCCGGCCGCGGCTGGTGTTCTCCAGCCCGGAAGTCGCCAAGGCCGCGCTGAACGACTCCACGGGGACCTTCGATGAGGCCGGCAACGGCGGCAGCAGAAACCCGCTCGCTCGGCAGCTCATCGGCGAGGGGCTGGTGGGGCTCACCGGAAGAAGTGGGCGCACCACCGCCGTGTGATCTCGCCCGCCTTCAACATGGAGAGGATCAAGGTGAGGAGGCGTTTCCTGAATTCGAATTGAAACATAAAATTGGCGATTTTGCTTGTAAATCATACTACGTACTAAATGGTACTAGCAACCTACCTAAGGGCATCTCCCTTCCCCGTCCGTCCGGACCATGAAACCCATCTAACACATGTCTATATCGGTTATATCGGTCTGCGGCGCGGTCTGGACGCGTTTTCTTGCCCAATCCTTTTCTCGTGCAATCCGGAGAAAAACGTGGGACTTCGCGGGAGTCCGAACCGATCCCATGTCCGTTTCTGACCGCCCTGATCCACCCAAACTCCTCCTCCCTCCCGCGCGCGTTCTTGCCCGATGCCAGTTGCCCGCATTTATGCCGCTGTAGAGCGCGCCGCTCCATATTGAAGGCGGCTCAGGGCGACGCGACCTCTCAATGCCTCCATCATCGAAGCGGCGCACCGGCCGAGGGCGCCGCCCGCGACCCGTCTCCGATGTCTGCGTCTGTACAATGCCGGAGACGCGTGACTGGAGGGGACAGGACAAATTTCTACCACGCCCATTCAATGCCCTGTCCGTCCGTATGCCACCATTAAGCAGGCCCACTGGCCGAGAAACCCAATCCGCGCCGCGCACTGACGCACCCGGACGCCTCGCCTCACCGGAATCCGCTATTTAATGGCGGCCACACCCGGCTAACTCCACACCACAACACAAGCCGCTCCCGATCCTCCTCCCTTGCACTGCATCCGCCATGACGGCAGGCGGCGAAGCTCTGTGGGAGAGCCTTTACACAGAGATGAAGCACGCCGTGGCCGCTCTTGCCGCCGCCTGGCAGAGCCACCGTGCCAGGCGGATCGAGGCCGGCTTGCCGGCCAGCTCGCCCGAGGTCTGCGACGACGAGGACGAGACCACGCTGGAGACAGGCTTCGACGACACCGCCCCGGCTCCCGCGCCTGTTGTGCACACCAACTTCACCATGGAGCAGGCGCAGGCGCAGTACAACGCCGCCATGGCAGAGGTGTAACCTGTGCCGGCGCCTTTGTCGGCGTTCCAGCGGGCCCAGGAGGAACAGAGGCACAACCTGTTCCTCTTGGAGCAGCAACGACTAGCAGAGGGCCAGATCTACGGTGAGCGCGCGGGCGAGGAGGCCATGGCGGCCATGGCCACGGCGAACACCAACTTCATCGCGGAGCAGCGTGCCATCTACGATGTCGTCCGCGCTCAAGCCACCGCTCGCCAGGAAGAGGCCGCCGCCAAGTCGCAGCTCCAGGAGACCGTGGAGGAGAACAACGCCGGCTGCGCATCCTACACGCCGCCGATGAACTATCAAGCAGCCCGGTGGGACAGCGCCAGCGCCACCATTTTCATCGTGGACCTCACGTCCACCGGCGACGGACAGGTCGCAGACTCCTCCAAGGATGAGTAGGCCATGGAGGCAGCAGGGCCTGGTGTCCCATGTGGGCCGATCTGTCTCCCGTGTTCTACTCTTCCTCGGCGGAGACCGCACCTTCACTTCACGGGTCTTATCGCCGGTTGAAAGATCAAGGATGTCGCCTAGAGGGGGGGTGAATAGGCGCTTTAAAATAATTATGGTTGAGGCTTGAACAAATGCGGAATAAACCTAGCGGTTAATTTGTCAAGCACAAAACCTACAACAACTAGGCTCACCTATGTGCACCAACAACTTATGCTAAGCAAGAAAAACTACTTAGGTGATAGCAAGATATATGACAAGAAACAATATGGCTATCACAAAGTAAAGTGCATAAGTAAAGGGCTCGGGTAAGAGATAACCGAGGCACGCGGAGACGACGATGTATCCCGAAGTTCACACCCTTGCGGATGCTAATCTCCGTTTGGAGCGGTGTGGAGGCACAATGCTCCCCAAGAAGCCACTAGGGCCACCGTAATCTCCTCACGCCCTCGCACAATGCAAGATGCCGTGATTCCACTAAGGGACCCTTGAGGGCGGTCACCGAACCCGAACAAATGGCAACCCTTGGGGGCGGTCACCGAACCCGTACACTTTGGCAACCCTTGGGGGCGGTCACCGGAACCCGTCAAATTGCTCGGGGCGATCTCCACAACCTAATTGGAGACCCCGACGCTTGCCCGGAGCTTTACACCACAATGATTGAGCTCCGAACACCACCAACCGTCTAGGGCGCCCAAGCACCCAAGAGGAACAAGCTCAAGGGTACCAAGCACCCAAGAGTAATAAGCTTCTCAACTTGTAACTTCCACGTATCACCGTGGAGAACTCAAACCGATGCACCAAATGCAATGGCAAGGGCACACGGAGTGCCCAAGTCCTTCTCTCTCAAATCCCACCGAAGCAACTAATGCTAGGGAGGAAATTGAGAGGAAGAACAAGAAGGAGAACACCAAGAACTTCAAGATCTAGATCCAAGGGGTTCCCCTCACATAGAGGAGAAAGTGATTGGTGGAAATGTGGATCTAGATCTCCTCTCTCTTTTCCCTCAAAAACTAGCAAGAACCCATGGAGGGATTGAGAGTTAGCAAGCTCGAAGAAGGTCAACAATGGGGGAAGAACACGAGCTCAAGAGATAAGGTTCATTGGGGAAGAAGACCCCCTTTTATAGGAGGGGGAAAATCCAACCGTTACCCCCCAAAACAGCCCCGCAGAGGGCGGTACTACCGCATAAGGCAGCGGTACTAGCGCCGAGAACAGTGGTACTACCGCTCCCCCGAGCGGTACTACCGTGGAGTTAGGAGGGCAGGAGAGATACGGACTCGAGCGGTACTGCCATGGTGGTAGGGCGGTACTACCTCTCATGAGCGGCACTGCCGCTCTACTGTCGCTGCGAAGTACCGCACAATCCGACACGAAAAATGACCCCTCGAGTCGACGCGGTAGGGGCCTGGTACCGCAGCGGTACTACTGCTGAGGACCCACCGGCGGTACAACCGCTGCGGAGCGGTACTGCCGCCTATGACTCCTAAGTGGTACTACCGCTGGGTACCGCGGTACTACCGCCGGCGCCATCCTAAAGCCACTACCACAAAAACAAGTATACTCCACGGGAAACCAAAACTGCCATAACTTCTGCAAATGAGCTCCGAATTGAGCAAACTCAAGCTTGTTGGAAACAGGACGACGAGTAGCATCAAAACAGCGAGAAGAACCGGGGAGGTATGCGAACAAATAGAGGAGTGAAACCTCCAACCGAGAAGAACCGGCATAACCTCCAACATCGAAAACATCATAGAAGATGCGAGTGAACTCTGTTTTCGATGAACTCGAGCTTGTCATCAAGATGACCATAAGCTCCAAAACTCACAAAGAGAAGAACCAAACAAGAACCAATAAAGATGATGCAAGGATGCAATGGTTTGAGCTCTTTATGAACGATACGATCAAGCTACTCATCGAGAGCCCCCCTTGATAGTACGACAATCGATCCTATAACCCGGTCTCCCAACTACCATCATGAGACCGGTAAAATAGAAAACCTATCAAGAGCAAACCTTTGCCTTGCACATGGTCCACTTGAGCTAGATGATGACGATCTTGACTCCCTCAAGTTGGACCACCTTTCTTGGTTGCGTTGGCTCGATGAAGACTAGTTGATTGCTCCCCCATACTCCACTATGAGTGAGCCACTCTTCCGCACATCTTCACAAGTCCATTGTCACCACAATGGACGGCAAGCTTCAAGCATTTGATCTCTTCATGATGCTTCACTTGAACTTACACACCGCAACATCTTCACAAGTCCATTGTCCCCACAATGGACGACAAGCTTCAAGCATTTGATCTCTTCATGATGCTTCACTTGAACTTGCACACCGCAACCTAACCCCACAAAGAACTCTCACGAAGATCATGGGTTAGTACCCAAAGCGTAATTGACAATGCTTACCACACCATGGGATCGCTTGATCCCTCTCGGTACATCTTCTACGCTTTGTGAGTTGGTCAAGTTGATTCACTCTTGACTTAGTCTTGATCAACCATGAATCTTTTCAACTCTCTTCATTTGGATGATGTCTTGAAGATATACATGAATGATCACACAATCTTCTTCTCCAAGACATGATTGCAATAAGTTCAACTCTCACATATCTTTGGATAATTCCTTAATAACACCTTGGTCACCACATAAACTCCTTGAAACCAACACATGGACTTCAAGAAATGCCTATGGACAAATCCTTCAAATATAACTCAAGGCAACCATTAGTCCATAGAGATTGTCATCAATTACCAAAACCAAACATGGGGGCACCGCATGTTCTTTCACCCGGTGATCATGGAGACGACGGATGGAGAAAGACACGGGCTTGGACGCCGGGCGCCGCCGCCGTAGGATAGGTTTAGGGGCGGGTCTTTTTTTGTTCTAAATGTAATGAAAATCCGCCGTCTTTTCTATGAAATCCGTCACGTTTATATGAAATCCAGCCGTGTTTGCAAGAATTTCATCCGGTTTGTTGAAAAAGAGTTTGAAATGTATGCGGCTACTGTTGGATGGCGTCCTCCAGCATCTAGGCTACGGTTGGATGGAGGAAATTTGCGGGTTGCCGTTGGAGATGCCCTAACAGAAAACTATAGAGTAAACAAGAAACAAGATCCTCAGATGTAGATGTCTTGCTAAAATATTGGTTGCGTTGGAACCTTTATACTGAATGCTATTCTACAATTGGGAAGTCTTCTCATAGGGCCAATGAAAAGATCCAAATCTTTGCCCAGAGCCCTTTAGCATTCTGCGGTAATTTTTCAAATCCATTTTCAATGAAATCAGGATATCATTAAACCCTTCACAGAACTGTTGCTTTTTTCACTGGTTTGATTTTGGTGTTATTAGTGAAGAGGCCGCATGCACACTTATTTGAAGCAATTCTTTTCTGAAAGTGACATTCTTTCAGCTAACTTTGATTTGACTTCCATCAATGTGTCAATTAATATTTGGAATGTAATTTATCAGAATTGCTTAACGTATATGTAATGGTTGTATATTGATTGATAACATTGTAACTTAAATGCAACCATTTGCATTAGTAATTATTTCATGCACAAATTGTTGCTGGCAGAAGCTACTGGAGTATTCATGATCTCTGGTGTCCTCGCTGGTCCTTCATTTATTTTTAGATAATCTATATTGATTTTTTCTAGTAACATGTTATTGATCTGATCAACAGTTGTGTTCTAGATAATGTCGTTAGCAAAATATTGCTTACCACTAAACTCATTCTGGATTCTTTGTAGGGCTGGATACCAGAAATGTCAGCAATCGCCTCATCCATGCTGGATAAATGGGAAGTCCAAGAAGGAACCCACACTGAGTTTGAGATTGACGCAAGTAAAGAATTCCAAACTTTTTTTGAAACGAGGCAAAAGATTTGCCATTCCCATTAATTAAGAAGAAGAGAATCGCCCGGTTAATTGATGGAAAACCGGGCTAAAACCGATACAACACAACCCAGACGACATGGGCACCACCGGCCAACCTGGCCACCGACATGGAACAGAATCCACGACGACACATGCCAATGGATGGCCACACGCGCAAGCAACCGACAGCTCCGACTTTGACGACGAGCAACAGAAGGGAAATATGCAGGACTTGCGCCGACTGTGCTGTAACGCCCCGGATCCGATGCGCCAGGTGTCTTCTGTTTATTCGTCGTCATTGCCATGTCATTTGTTTGTGTGTTGCATTTTGCCATGTCATCATCTGCATTACATCCTCATGTTTTCAAAACTTGCATCCGTACCTTTTCCGTGTTGTCCGTTTCGCGATCCGATACTCCCACACGCGCCCGTCGCCCCTCTCAGACCTTGTTTCATGAGCGGGAGAAAAAAAACGTTCTCGGAATGGGCCGAGATTTGCCGAGTGGCCTTGGTATATCATCGGTAGACCGCCCGTCAAATTTCGTTCCATTTGGAGGTCGTTTGATGCCCCAACGGTTAACCGCGTAGCCCGAAACCCCTCTCTCTTTGCAGCCTAGCCTCCCTTCACCACAGCCCACCTAGCCCATCTAAACCCCCTCCATTCTCTCGGCCGTTCGATCACGATCGTGTGGGCGAAAACCGCACCTCATTTGGACTCTCCTAGCTCCCTCTACCTATATAAACACCTCCTCCCCCGAATTTTCGGATCAAATCCTACCCTAACCCTAGCTCCACCTCCCTCCGCGCCGCCGGACATGTCCGCCGACGGCCGGACACGTCCAGCCGCCGCCCCCAGCGAATCGCGCGCCGCCACATCGCCCCTGCACCTCCCCCGCCGCCGCGGCCCGCCGCAGCCCAGATCCGTGAAGGTGGATGAGATCCACCAGCCCCGGCAACCAAACAACCTCCCGCGCCCCCGGATCCCTTCGTCCCGCTCCGCCCCGTCCCTCTTTTTGCAAGGGTAAAATTCTGCAGTCCCCGTAATTTTGCATTCTGGTGCTATCTTTGACCTGCTGTAATTTCTTTCATACCGCTCCGTTTTGCATGCATAATATATCAAAATGTTAATCATGAGGTGCTTTTCACTTTGTTCCATTATGCCATGCCTGTTTGAGTCCATATTGATGCCCTAATCATCGTTGCAAGAGTGCTATATGATGTTAACCTGCTGAAACTGTTATAACTTGGTGATTTGTCGTTTTCATTGCATTTTGTGTGTGCATCCTATGAGCATGATCTCTACATGAGTTTTGAACTAAATCATGCCATCTTTACAGAGGTGCTTGTATTGTATTTTTGTGATCTATGTGGTGACTAGCAAAAGCATGCAAAGTAGCCTCCATGATGTTCCTGATTTCTGTGGCTTAGTCTTTTCAGTCCGAGTCTGTTATATTTTGTTGCCATGTAAACCTGCTGTCACCATGAGTTCTATGCATAATCTGGAGATGTTCACTAAGGATGTTTTGTTATAAATGTTATGATGAATCCATCCATGCCTTGTTTTGCATTTATATCCTGACGTAGCTTGCTGTAATCTTGCTCCAAACTTGCTAAATAATGTTGCTGTTAGCCTGTTAACATGAAGTTCAGTTTTGACATGTGTTTTGCTAGTGATCCATGCACCCTATGAACTTGATCTTGCCATTATTAGCTTCATAATTATGCCATCTTGCTGTTGGTTGAATTCACATGCCATGAAATGCTCTGTGGTGAGTGGTTCAAGCTCACCAACATGTCTACTTATCGTTGTTTCTGCCATGAGCTGTTATTTTCACCAAGTCTAAATCGGTCATGTCACTTGCTATGTTTACATGGGTGCCATCTTATCTTGTGTGCCTTTTTAGCTCATGTTCAGTAAGGGACTTTTGTTCCATGCCTTGAGTAGAATCATGCCATGCTTTCATTTGCCATGATGTATTCCTGTAGCATGTTGTTTTCTTGCTCTAAACATTGCAACCTGATGTTATTTCTGTCTTGTCCAGTAATTTCTGCTAATTCTGTGAAACTGTTATTATTTGCAATCTTGCCATGTCCTTTTGAGCATGTTCTATTGATTTTTGGAGATAGCTCAGTGTTCATGTTTTGTAACAATTTACCTGTACTTCACGTCCATGCCTTTTGTTATTATGTTAGGGTGTTGTAGCTTGTTGTTTTGATGCTTGCAAAATGCCTAGTTGCTGTTTTGGACAGATTGTTGCTATATCTTGTTTGGAGTGTATGTGTTGCACCGTTGCTCCGTTTTGAGCATGCTCTATATGAAACTTCCTTAGTTTTGCATGTAGTATCATATTATCATGTTGCATCCATATTTTGAGAGGTTTGCACGATGTTTGAATGCATTTTGCATCAATGCCATGTTTAACTTGTTTTGCTCATATCTTCTAGGCCGTAGCTCCGAACTAAATGATCTTTATATGTAACTTGACTAGAATTTCGTGTAGATCATCATGGTGCATCTTAAATTGCTGTTTAACAACTTGAACATAAGGTTTATTCAGATCTGGACCAATTTCGAAATTTGCATATGAGGACTTACCGGAATTGTCATATGTTGTTTCCGGCCTCATTTAAACTTGCTTTGATGTGTTGTTCTTGTATGCATCATCTTCTACCATGAGTAGCTTCATGTAGCCTTGTCATGCATCATACTTGGTTGAGCATCATGCCTTGTTCATGTGTTGAGTGTTTACCGTGTTGTTTGCTTCTTTCCGGTTGTGCTCCTTCTCGTTAGTTCCTGTTTCGTTGCGATCGTGAGGATTCATTCGTTTTTCGTGGCTTCATCTTCTTCATGGACACGTTCTTCTTCCTAGCGGGATTTCAGGCAAGATGACCGTTATCCTGGATCTCACTACTATCATTGCTATGCTAGTTGCTTCGTTCTATCGCTATGCTGCGCTACCTATCACTTGCTCTTCAAGCCTCCCAAATTGCCATGAACCTCTAACCTTGTCCCCCTTCCTAGCAAACCGTTGTTTGGCTATGTTACCGCTTTGGTCAGCCCCTCTTATAGCGCTGCTAGTTGCAGGTGAAGATGAAGATTGCTCCATGTTGGATTATGTTTATGTTGGGATATCACAATATCTCTTATTTAGTTAATGCATCTATATATTTGGTAAAGGGTGGAAGGCTCGGCCTTATGCCTGGTGTTTTGTTCCACTCTTGCCGCCCTAGTTTCCGTCATACCGGTGTTATGTTCCTTGATTTTGCGTTCCTAACGCGGTTGGGTGTTATGGGAACCCCTTGACAGTTCGCTTTGAATAAAACTCCTCCAGCAAGGCCCAACCTTGGTTTTACATTTGCCTCACCTAGCCTTTTTTCCTTGGGAGTCGCGCTCCCGAGGGTCATCTTTATTTTACCCCCCGGGCCAGTGCTCCTCGGAGTGTTGGTCCAAAACTAGAGCACCGTGCGGGACCATCCCTTGGCAACTTGGGTTACGTCGGTACCTGTACGCTTAGCTTATCCGGTGTGTCCTGAGAACGAGATACGTGCGACTCCTATCGGGATTGTCGACACATCAGGCGGCTTTGCTGGTCTTGTTTTACCATTGTCGAAATGTCTTGTAAACCGGGATTCCGAGACTGATCGGGTCTTCCCGGGAGAAGGAATATCCTTCGTTGACCGTGAGAGCTTATAATGGGCTAAGTTGAGACACCCCTGCAGGGTATTATCTTTTGAAAGTCGTGCCCGCGATTATGTGGCAGATGGGAATTTGTTAATGTCCGGTTGAAGAGAACTTGACACTTGACTTAAATAAAACGCATCAACCGCGTGTGTAACCGTGATGGTCTCTTTTCGGCGGAGTCCGGGAAGTGAACACGGTTTCTGGGTTATGTTTGACGTAAGTAGGAGTTCAGGATCACTTCTTGATCATTGCTAGCTTCATGACCGTTCCGTTGCTCCTCTTCTCGCTCTTATTTGCGTAGGTTAGCCACCATACTTGCTTAGTCGCTGCTGCAACCTCACCACTTAACCCCTTCCTTACCCATTAAGCTTTGCTAGTCTTGATACCCATGGTAATGGGATTGCTGAGTCCTCGTGGCTCACAGATTACTACAACACCAGTTGTAGGTACAGGTTTTGCGATGGTCATGACGCGAGAGCGATGTTACTTGTTTTGGAGTTCTTCTTCTGCTTCTTCTTCGATCAGGGGATAGGCTCCAGGTCGGCAGCCTGGGCTAGCAGGGTGGATGTCGTTTGAGTTTCTGTTTGTGTTTCATACATAGTCGGATGTTGATCTTATGTATGATGTATTGATGTATTCTTGGGGCATTTGTGCCTTTTGTATGTTTCCCCCTCTA
Source organism: Triticum aestivum (assembly GCF_018294505.1). Taxonomy (NCBI): domain Eukaryota; kingdom Viridiplantae; phylum Streptophyta; class Magnoliopsida; order Poales; family Poaceae; genus Triticum; species Triticum aestivum. The sequence goes on along the minus strand of NC_057796.1, from coordinate 347,733,413 downwards.
TTATGTAATGTTGATGTAATGATATCCACCTTGCAAAAGCGTTTCAATATGCGGGTCTATCCTTGGTGGGACCTTCGAGTTCCTCTCGAATAGGGTCGCATATTGGGCATGACAAGTTGGTATCAGAGCCTCGACTGACCATAGGATCCCCCTTGATTGATCGTGTAGTTTGGTCGTTGTTGAGTCTAGAAGAAAAATTTTCGGAGTCTAGTTATATCGGAGAGTAGGAATTCTTTTTACTCCTCAGCCCTTCGTCGCTCTGGTGAGGAATCTTGACGTAGTTGTTCTGAATTACTCCTCTTCCCCTTCAAACTTTCCTTAGGATCACGCGGTTAGTTTTTTCGTTCGTTGTCCCCTCTTTTCATCCGGTGCATTTTCTCGTCAAGTCGATTCGACCTCTTTGTTTTTGCAAGTTCAATCCTCAGTTCTCTCTCAGCGAAGTTGTTTCTCTGCCCTCAGTTGTCTTCTTTTCCCACCCACCCACCCCTTTTCTGCTCGGAGCCGGAGTCCGTAATCGAGTATCCATCCTACTCGTGCGAAGCCTTTGCATTCTTTCAACCGGTGTTTTCTCCTCAAGTTATTCGTCGGTTCTACCTTCCAAGTTGCCTTTATTCCCCGCCCTCCCACCCTCTTATTCCCGGAGCCTGAGTCTCTTTCGAGCATCAATTTCATTCGTCTGGAGTATCTTCAGTCTTTCCTCAGTTGTCCTCAACCGGTGAATTCTCGCCTAGTTAATCATTGTTCGTCTCATTTCCTTTTCCGGTGGATCCAATTCAAGTTTTCGGTGTTGAGCGTATTCTTTTCCTTGACCGAAGTGTTTTCCCCTTGCTCGTTCCTCCATTTCGCCATTCTATTATCCCGGAGTGTTGAAGACATCTCAGAAGATTCGTGTTTGCATCCATCTAATTCGAGGTTGTCACCTCATACAAATCTTTCAATCGTTCCGATGCATCATTTCTCATTAGACAATCCTTTCCTACGGTGTTTCTTTTCAGTGGGCCCTAACCCACAGGTCTTTCCCAGGATCTTACCTGACTCTTCTAATTTTCCCGGAGTTATTCTCAAATTCTTTTCGAAGTTTGACGTAAGTATGAATTTCATCAATCAGATGCTTCTCCAAGATCGCTTTCAAATTCTTTCATGATCGGGTCAACCTTTTCCTCTTTTCATTCTCCCGGAGTATCTCAACAATTTTGGTGTTCTTTCTTGTCGTCTTTCTCAACATTTGAAGACCGAAGAAGAGTTTTTCTTAAATCTTGTCCGTTCTCCCAGAAATTCGCGGTGCTGGCTTGATGGTTATCCTATCAAATTGTTAAAAGTCGTGCAATTATTTTCACCCATCCAGAGTATTTCAGGAGTTGTTTTCCGTCTCAATTATCCGGAGGCTTCCGTTTTAGAAGATTCCTTCGTTCCAAGTTTTCAGCTTCGTTCGTTCCCTTATTTGTACCGGTGTTTCGTTCAAGCATTTTTAATCAGTTCGCGATCTCTTCGTTCTCTTGCATCTTGACTCACTCAAGTATCTTCGTACTTTTCTAATTCTTTCCGGTAATTCTTTCTCTTTTCGTCATTCGTTTCAATTCCTACGGTGGCTCGTTCAAGATTCTTTCTCTTGTTATCATATCATTCATTCGTTCTTTCCAGCCCTACCGATGGTTCACGAAGACTTTCTCAAGTTTTGCGCTATATCCCCCCTTAATCTTTCCAACGAGAATAAGTAGTATGCAAATCCATTGTTTCTCATCAATTTAATTGGTGGAGGATAAGCATAACGTAATCCTTATTCTTCTTTCTTCAGGGGTTTTATCTCTTCTTTTCGGAGATTGTTCATCTTATCACATTCTCGGTTCAAAGTGTTTTCATCTTTTCTTTTCCGGAGTTCCAAGCTTCTCGCCGATTTCGTCGCGAACCTCCATCCAAATCATCGCAAGGATTTAATCTTATCCCTTTCATCCTTCAATTTTATCTCGTCATTCTTTTGTTACCGGAGTTCATCACGGTGGCTCGTCATGATTTAATTCATTCTTCAAGTGTTCATCATCGTTGCCAAACAGAAACTAGCGCCCCGCCTCAGCAAACCATGCGGCGAAGATGCCGCCATCGACGACGAAGATGCCATCATCCACCAGTCTCTCAGTTGTAGCCGGCTCCGAGACGATGCCCCCAAGGAGGAGAAAGACGCTAAGACGCCTCCATCGCCCGATCCAGCGGATCTAAGGTTTCCCTCCGGAGCCAAAGCCATGGGTAGAAGGAGGAGCACCTCCACGACAACGCTTCCAAGAAAGATCGCGGCATCCGCGGGCGCCGCCGTTGTCAGCTCCGGTGAAGACCGGAGCAAGGATTTCTCCCGGAAATGTGCCGACCACCTGCCACCACCGACCGCCGCCCACTAACCACCACCTCTGCCGAGACCGACCTCACTCTGGCCACGGGATCCCACGATCCACCGTGGCCAGACACGCACCACTCCCTGGCCGAAGCTGCCACCACCGAAACCCGGGGCCGCCGCCCCGGCACACCATCAGCCACCATCTTGGACTAGCACCATCCACGAGTCCCCACAGCCGGAAACTCAGTCAGGGAGACAAGCTGCAGCGACGACGCCCTCAACAGGGTCACGACGCCCATGGACGCCGCCATCGTCACCCGACAACAGTCAGGCATGGTTTTCACCAGCAGCCGCACCCCACGACCGAAGACCGGTTGGACCAACCGGCATACCACGGCCACAGCTTCGCCCGCGTGAACACTGCAGTCGTCGTCACCCACCACCGTCCCGGGGCCGCCGCCCCGAGATCCAGCCTCCACAGCAACAGCCGCCTGACCAGGGCAGGGCGTCGCGCCGGCCGCACCTCCAGCCAGAGCACCACCGGGCCACGCCCGCGCCGCGCTTCGCTGGACCAGATCCGCCCCGGCTTCCTCCGCCGCATCACGCAGCCACGGCAGGTTCCGCCATGCCCCCGTCGAGCGGCGCCTGACAGACCACCACGTCCAGCCATGGCGAGCCACCACCCTCCCGCAGCATCCCCGCCTGGAGCAGCGGAGCAGCGCCGCCCCTGCTCTCGAAAATGGCGACCGAGGGGTCCCGCCGTCGCCGCGCCACCAGGGCTTTGCCCGGCGACGCCTCCGGCGGCGGCGAGAGGAGAGGGAGGTGCAGCGGGGCCTGCTCGAGCGAGCAGGGGCGCCTCGGTGCGGCCCGGCGCGGCCGCACGGGAGCGGGACAGGGAGAGGGGGAGGGCCCGACTCGAACTCCTCCGCGGGGGAGAGCCGGTGAAGACGGCGCCGGGCTTCGGGATGGATGGAGAGAGGACGCTTGGAGGGTCCCGGATCTGTGCTTGGCTGGGCTCGAGGTGGCCGGAGGAGGGAGATCAGCCGTCGGCAGCGGCGGTCCCTGCGCGAGCGCGAGCGAGAGAGGAGCGCGAGCGCGAGAGAATTCCAAACTTTGAGTTCTGATGTCATTTCCTCTGTGGCATTTTCAATTGCAAGAAGAACAGATAAAACTTGCCCTCCTTGCAATGAGAACCTTCTACTTCCTGGCTTCAGGTGTGATTAACTCATGGACTCGAGTTGGGTCACGATTTTCTCTATCAATAAACAATTAGTTTCCCCTAATTGTTCCTTCACTTTACAATTATAAAAAAAGTTTGCTTCAGCCATTCATGCTCTTCAATCAAACTTTGCAGTTGAGGGAAAAATAATATGACCTATTTATTTCTTAGGTTTGTACCGACAAAGAAGAACCGAAGAAGGCATAGCCTAAACCAGGAAATCCGAAGTTCTCTGCGCAAATTGATTGAGACCAATGGAAGGAAGTGTGAGGACTCCAAAATTTTGCTTGGCTTGATGCTATCAGCCAGCAAAACAGACAACGGGTTTAAAATGGGAATTGAAGAGATCATTGATGAGTGCAAGACATTTTACTTTGCCGGTAAAGAAACAACCGCAAACTTGTTAACATGGGCAACACTACTACTCGCATTGCATAAAGAATGGCAAGCCAAAGCACGCTGTGAAGTCCATCAAGTATGTGGCAGGAACAAGCACCCAAACGCAGAAAACCTGAGCAATCTCAAAATTGTGAGGCCCATTTACTCGAATGAATGCTACAGCCTTTTTTTATTCTTGATGATATCTCATTGGAACATTGTGAATAACACTTTGGCAATGTTGGCATGATATCAGGTAAATATGGTGCTGAAGGAGACCCTTAGGCTCTATCCTCCAGCTTTATCTCTCAGCAGGACATCTACTAAGGATGTCAAGCTGGACAAACTTGACATCCCTGCAGGCATGCAGCTCAATTTGCCCCTTGTTGACATTCATCATGATGTCGACATATGGGGCGCTAGTTGCGGAGGAGTTTGATCCGTCGAGGTTTGCAGATGGCAAGAGCTATCACCTCGGCGCCTACTTCCCCTTTGGGATTGGCCCTGCCATCTGTGTTGGCCAGAATCTCGCGATAGTCGAGGCAAAGCTGGTGATTGCAATGGTCCTCCAGCGGTTTGTGCTTGATGTCTCGCCATCCTATGTTCATGCGCTGATGATGGTGATGACCCTCCAACCCCAGTACGGTGCTCAAGTTCTTGTCCGCAAGATCTGAGCCTTCCATGGCGCTGTATATGGACAACATGGTATATATGTTCTATCTCTGTATCTCCTGTATCCGTGTAGATTGCGAGCAACTTGGAAGAGGGGGCTCTCAACTTGTCTGAATTTCGCCTTGAAAGCGTGTGTTTCATATTCCTCTGCATTGTTGTATCATGTAATTACCCACCGAAATAAGTTCGTGTTGTTCTCCGATTGAAAGTTTATGTACAAGTTGTTACACCTAATCAACTGGTCCAGTTGTCGACAAGAAGTTTGAGCTATCCCAATTTTTGAGCATCACAAGAGCAAATCTGAAGTTGATAAGATTCAGTTAACCACATCTAAACCACATCAAATCTTCCCGCCATTTCATCATTTCTCCTTCCTCTAGTTTAGCCCCCCCTCTCCTACGACGGGTTTCCGCACGGCGGGAGCTAAGCCGCAGCGTCGCTCCCCGCCTCCCTCGGTCCTTGACAAAAACACCGGACGGGGGAGGCCCCGGGAACGCGCGCCGTCGGAGAGGCAGAACCGGAGATTAACCGAGAAGAATCAATGGAAGAGACCCACACGTACATCTTGACACACCCTTTCTTCGTTCGCTGAGTCCGTGGCCTGCCTGTTTGATTTCTCGCGCGCGGTCAATTCGCCGGCCGCTCGAGGCCCAGCAGCCGCCGGAGCTCCCGCGTGGCCGAGTCGTCCACGGTGGCCTGGGCTGCCGTCTTGGTGTTGCTGAAGCGCGGCAGCGGCAGCGCCCGCGGCGACGGCGACATGACGCCGAACGCTGGCCCGGCGTACGCGGCGTCCACGGTGGCGGGTGACACTGACACCTTGACTCGCACCTCTTGCGGCAGGGGCGACGCTGCCTGGGCGCGGCGAGCGGTGCCGCGGTGCGTCCTCGAGGCCGGGCGCGGCGAGCGCCTGGAGCCGGCGTGGGCGTGGGCGTGGTGGCGGACGCGGGACAGGCAGTCGTGCGGGCGGAGCACCTCCGTTCCCATGGCAGGCGAGAGACAGCCGGCCGACGAGCTTTGTCTCTCTCGCCCGCGCTGCGCGCGCGCGTACGTGCTAAGTGCTACGCTATGAACGGCGGGGGGAGGGCGAGGAGGAGGGGGGCTTGGGCGAAGCGCGCGTGGCAGCTTCCACCCCCTCTCTCCGGCGTCCCGCTAGCTTATTGGGTTGCTCCTGCCCCTTCCCTCCTCTGGCTCGCTTTAAAGGCAGGCGGCGGTGGCGATTGCCTGGTCGGAGAGTGGGATTAACGGACGAAGGCGCGGAGGAAGAGGCCGGAGTTGCGGGGCCGCCGGAGCACCGCTCGTTTCGCCCCTCGTTGAAAATGGCGAGGAGCAGCGCGCAGAGCGGGCCGCGAGGAACGTTGCCCATATGACTTGAACTTCACAATGGGAGCTATGTTTTTTTTTACAAAGGGCGCATTTTATGGTGAGAGTGCATGCAGGGTGCATGAGCTCAAAAGTTCCCTTCTCGACCCATTTTTGGGTGTTTGGTAGAGCACGGGGCCTCCTTTTTTTTAGCGGGGGCCTCCTTAGCATGCACGAGCTCAGCCCAAATACCCTTTTACCATGTACGAAGAGAGAACACCCCAGCAGCTGTTCGCTGGTTAGCATGCATGAGCGAATAGAGCGACAAGATACACCGCTACCAAACAGCAGCAGATTTTCAAATAACTTTTAATAAATGTTCAGAATACAAAAAAATGTTAAAGTTTGTTCAATTTTTCAAAAAAAAAAACAACAGATTTTCAATTTTTTTTTAAATTCCAATTTTTATTTCAAATTTTGATGTTTAAATCTAAACAAAATCAGAAATTTCTAAATTGTTT
>NC_057796.1:347718198-347726734 GCF_018294505.1 Triticum aestivum | reverse complement strand
TTTTGAAAAAAATGTTTTTTATTATTTTGCAGATTTTCAAATTTTGTTCAAATTTTTAGAAAGATCAAGCTTTCAATTTTTTTTGAAATTTTCAAAAACTTCAGAATTTCGAAAAATGTTTAATTTTTTAAAAAATATATTCATTTTTCAAAAAATTGTTCACAATTTTTAAATTTTTGGTTCACTTATCTGAAAAATACCGGTTGCTACAGTACCGACGGGCATATCTAAACAGATGCAAGCTGCCAACTATACCTGGCCATGGGCCAGGCCGGGCCGGGCTTGGACCGGGCCTAAAAAAGCCCACGACAGAAAATTGAGGCCCAGGCCCTCCCAAACCCTACCATCAGGCCTACTTTTCAAGCCCAAGCCCGACCCATCTGGTAAAAAGCCCTGAAAAGCCCTTAGGGCTTAGGGCCGTGGGCCGGGCCTCTTCCTTAAAATGCCAATATGCCAAGCCCAAGCCCGTCCAAGCCCTGCTGTTGGGCTCAAAACTCAAGCCCAAGCCCGACCCACAGGCAAGCCCATCGGGCCTAGGCCCTGGATTTTAGGGCCGGGCCTGGGTGGGCCGACAGGGCCGGGCCGGAGATGGCCAGGACTACTGCCAACACAGAGTCTCAGCTTAGCATGTCTCAGCACATACACCGCTACCAAACAGCAGCAAATGCATGTACTCAGCATGTATCAGAGGAGACAACCATGCTAGGATGGAAATGCTACCAAACACACCCTTATATACGAGTAGTGAACCAACACAAATGGGCGAGGATGCCCAACAACATATGACAACGAACAATACCGTCCGGGCAGACGTTGCATGCAAGCGCCACCCCGACACATGACGGGTCCAGCAAACGACGTGCTGCTGACCCGGCCTCTTGTCATCGCAAAACACACACTCATGGACATCAAAGCCGGGTGGCCTGACGCTCTACCCACAACCGTAGAGCCCTCTACAAGCACTCGGCTGGCGTCACAACGAGTCGGGCCCTCGCCCACAACCGGGCGACGCGAGCCAACTAACCCGGCACGGGCCAGCAACGCTGACAAGCAGTCCCGGCCACCAAACCACACGCGGGTGTTGCGCGATTGAAAACACCATGCGACGGTGGCCCCATATGGTGGGGTCACCTACTACAGGTAGGGTCAAGGACCTGACATCTAAGACCCATCTAGGGTCCCACACCATCGTTGCTAGGTCCCTAGACCATAGGCGCATTCGGATGCGTATGACAAGAAGTCCACTCGGACGCACCGATGACACTCGGGCGTCTTCCCTCCAGTCGGCCCAACCACCACCACTCGGACAAGGAAGGCGAAGGGGCGGCGTGGGAACTGCAACGGTCGAGTAGTCTTAAGTCAGGGTTTAACCATAGTCATGGCTACCGTTACCTGTAACTGCCATAGTTATGACTATTAAACTAGTAACTGTCGTAGTTATACCTATTAAACGACCCTTGTAACGTGGGAGTAAAAGGGCTGCGGCACACTCTATATAAGCTACCCTCTTCCTCCTAAGCAGGGGTTAAGCACTCCTTGTAATCATTCACCCCAAGAGAAAACAAGCCTCAACGCACGAGACGTAGGGCCGTTACCTCATTCGAGAGGGATCTAAACTCGCAAAAACTGAGTGGCACACCTGCGTCGCAGTTAGGCTGTGCTCCTCTTTCGCACCCCTAGTACTCACTGTCAGGATCGAAACCCTGATACCGTCCAAGCCCGCGGTCAACTCGCCATGCACCTCTGAGGTAGGCCGCCTGAGCAGACCGAACAGCGGGGAGAGCCCCAGGAGCCAGCCGGGCGGTCCTCGTCGGGTGAGGACACCGACAGGCGGGTCCAACCGGGCCGTCGTGCATGAGCTTCCGCAAGGAGGTGCGACGGAATGCCACCGCATTACGGTGGCTCCGTGCGCGTATACCCGTCATGGACCATTGGGGTGGGTCGCCTGGATCCGCGCCGTCCAGATAGACCGGACGGTGCGAAGAGCCTTTGAGAGCGGGTGGGGGGTTGCTCTTCGCCATCAAAGGCTCTAGCATCTTTTAGGCCTTGTACAATGAGAGATGCTTAGAGGGATGCTTAGAAAAATAAACCGAGATTTTCTGAAGCACCGGTGCCTATTTCTACAGAAAAGATGCTTAGTTAAGCGTCTACCCAGTACAAATAAGTACCGGTGCTTAAGAAAAGTCTGGTTTATTTCTCTAACCACCTCCCATTATACAAGGCCTAATGCACATGCACTTCTTCTGCATGGCTTGGAAAAACCGACCATATTACGACAACAGCTTCTCGGTTGTTTCGGTGTAGAAATTGATTGGTTGGAGCCGAAGGAAACAACTTGGTTCGCCTGTTCCTTTGTAACACTTGGAATCGGCTGGCTCTAGCTACTGTATTGACCTAATGTTTGTTGCACCTTAGGTATGCACTACACTCACAACTTCGGCTTATTTTAGTCGTTTCTATTCGAGGGTTGAAGATTATTACTACTACACACCACATGCCCTGGCGACGAAGCAGCCTATGTTACCCCCCTGCTAAGCTAACCGTACACCGTACAGCGCACCTCCTCAAGTCAATAACCATACTCAACGGTGACCCCGTTGCTTAATACCGCCTACTCTAGGAGGAGGAAGGCAGTTGCTCTCGATCTCGCGAGCCTTGCCGGTTGCCACGCTCACAAAATCCTCAACAACTTGCCATATTTCAAGCCCCCCTCTCTCCTTCTATACTCTTGCTTCTTTCCCGCTGGTTCCTGGGGCGCGCGCGATGGGCTTCTCCGTGGCCGACGCGGTCATACCGGCGTGCGCCGTGGTCGGCATTGCCTTCGCGCTCTGGCAGTGGTTCCTCGTCGCCAAGGTGAAGGTGTCCGCCTACGCGCCGGCCGGTAACGGCGTACACGGGCGGCCAGTGTTCCGGACGGAGGACGAAGGTGGTGAGGATACCCGTATCGGCGGCGGTGGCGGCGGCGAGAGCGACGACGAGGAGGATGGAGGCGACGGCCCGGCGGCCGTGGCCAGATGCGCGGAGATCCAGAACGCCATTTCCGTCGGTGAGTTCCATTCGTACTTATCTTGAGTTTCTTCTGCGGGCTCCTTCAATAGCGGGGTTTCAAATTCACTTCATGCTTTTCAATTCAAATCCAATTCATGGTCTTCAATAGCGTATTGTTTGTTTAGCCCTTGTTTTTGGATCGCTACTGCAGCGGGATTAATTTTGTTTATCCAATTTTGTACTGTATGAAGTAGTAACATTTGACCTTTCACAAACACATATATGAAGACCAACATGTTTAATAATACTACAGTACTTATATAAAGGATATTTCACTCGTGTAAACTAATTAGTCACCTCGTAAAAAAATCATCTTCAAATTTGGCACGGTGGTGCAGAATGCCACAGTTCAGATAATTTTTCTTTGCCGTCAGCTTCGATGTATTTACGTTTTCAAGAAATTCCTGATCTGGACTTTGTAAACTGGTCATGTTCAACTCTAATCGAATGCAATCAACTGCACAATCCCCTCATCCAGAGTTCTTTACAAACGTGCTGGATGTGGAACTTGCTCCGAAATAGACGAAACACTTTATCCTGATGTTAAGCAAAGATGCACTGTCAAAACCATTGACCAACGGTAGATGATCAGCTCAAACACCTTGCTGCTGACATAATTTATACGCCACAAGTCAACTCTGAGGAAATCCAGGCCATTGGAAAATTAAATATGCTTGGTTTGTGACTTGCTCCTCCTTCACGAAAAGATGCTCTGTCAAAGATTTGACCAAGTAGTGGTGGCACCTAACCTGGCACGTGTTCGACGGGCCGCCGGAGACGCCATATTGTTACAACTTTTCTGTACCCCATCCTGTCTACTTAACCTATTTCTTTGATTAACTTCATCGACTTTGTAATAGCCTCCTTGAGCTGTTCTTACTGCTGATTGAGCATATAGTTACTGGAGCACGTTTTAGAGCCGGGTAGGAGCGTTATCTTTTCCATTTGGACGAAAGAGATAAAACATATACTTGAACCGGACTTGGGTACGCCGCGGCGCCTGGAGGCGAGGCGGAGGCTTGACCGGTGCGGGTGCATGGTCCCAGGCGCCGGAGTTGGTGGGCAGGGTGCAGAGTGGTAATCTTACATCTACGCTACGGGCTAGGGACGAGAGTTTTAACATAAGGGCATCTACAACAGGGCGCCCTAAATCCATTTTAAATGTCTGGGCGGACGACCCGGTCACAAAAATTCGACTCGAACAGACATCTCAAACGGGTCTCGAACGCTCTGACCGCTCATATCTAGTCTAAATATGGGGCGAATATGGAGGTGTCCGGACGCGCGCGTGCGTGTATGTCACGTCGGACCCGGCCCATGCTAGCCCACCCGATCTCACATATATTTCTCCCCGTCCACTCGCAGGACAAACCCTAGCCACTTCACTCCATCCCCCTCCGCCACCTAAGCTCTCGTTCGGCGGGCAGCGAATTTGACCCCGACCAGTCCGGATCCATCGACTAGGGTGACATCCCGTGCGGGTTGGAGGAGGCATTGGCCGTCCGCATTACACTCCGTCGCTCCCGGGAGGACAACGCCTGGCCGACGACAGGATCTGTTCGGCGCGACTCCATAGCGTCGGTGCATCGGGCGCTCGAATCCTCCAAGGCTGGGTCATTGCGGCCCCGGGAGCTTTCAAATCACCCCTTCCCCATCACTGCTCCGACGGAGTATGAGTCCCACCGGGAACGGTGTGTCTGCCATGTGAAGGAGAGGATAAGGGCGGAGGAGGCCCGCCTCGCTGCCGACATGGAGGCGGCGCGGGCGGCCGAAAAGGAGGAAGCCATCCGCGCCCGCATTGTAAAGAAGCGGCAGCGGGGGAACACCCGTGCCCTCACCCGAGAGCAGAATCGGGCGGTCTGTGCCATGGCCGGACTGCTACCCAAGGAGGAAAAGGAGGACATCCACGGGTCGGACAACTCCGGCTCGATCCCTACTGCGTCTTTGACCGGTACTTCTGCTAGAAGGACGGGAAGGGCGTGGGCAAGGGCAGCCGTGGATGATCTTCTTCACCATAACCAAACATGTCAAAGTTTGTTAGTCCGATTGTATGTAGTGATGTAGCAGCCGGACGATGTGTGTATGCATCGTCTACGTAGTTGCATGAGTTTGTATGGATTTGAGGTATGCTAATTGAGGCGTCTGGTTATGAGGGGTCAAATTTGCCAAGTCCGGATGTAGATGCTCTAAACTTCCTAATTAATTCTGTCCTCCCACCTCTCTCTAAATTTCACCTGGATGGGCACCTTCTTCCCCCCATCTTTAATCCTATTTCTCCACATTAGTTAGTCTGCTGAAAAATTACTCAATTTGATCATTAGTACTGCAACCAAGTGTTTCTGTTAATACCTAAATTGTTGACTTAAGTGTTGAAAATCAAAGAACATGTATTACTTTTCCAGGTCCTGCATCGTGTGTTATACATCACACTCACTGAAACTAGTATATCTGTTTTCAAACGAGTATAACCAGCAAAGTTTCCATTTGAAATTCGTCATTGGTCCGTCTATACTCTTGACAACAATTCGAGTAGTGACGTGTCAAATATTGCAGGAGCAAACTCGTTCCTTTTCACCCAATACAAGTACCTCGCGGCCTTCACGGTGATCTTCGCCGTGGTCATCTTCCTCTTCCTGGGGTCCGTGCACCGCTTCAGCACCGCCAGCCAGCCGTGCCAGTACACCAAGGGCAAGACGTGCAAGCCGGCGCTGGCCAACGCGGTGTTCACCACAATGGCCTTCCTCCTGGGCGCCGTCACCTCCGTCGTGTCGGGCTTCCTCGGCATGCGGATTGCCACGTTCGCCAACGCGAGAACCACACTGGAGGCGCGCCGCGGCATCGGCGCGGCCTTCGCCACGGCGTTCCGGTCCGGCGCCGTCATGGGGTTCCTCCTGTCGTCCCTGGGCCTCCTGGTGCTCTACGTCGCCATCAAGCTCTTTGGGCTCTACTACCACGACGACTGGGAGGGCCTGTACGAGTCCATCACCGGCTATGGGCTCGGCGGCTCGTCCATGGCGCTGTTCGGGAGGGTCGGGGGCGGCATCTACACCAAGGCGGCGGACGTTGGCGCCGACCTCGTCGGGAAGGTGGAGCGGAACATACCCGAGGACGACCCGAGGAACCCCGCGGTGATCGCGGACAATGTGGGCGACAACGTCGGCGACATCGCCGGCATGGGCTCCGACCTGTTCGGGTCCTACGCCGAGTCCACCTGCGCGGCGCTGTTCGTGGCATCGATCTCGTCGTTCGGCGCCGACCACGACTTTGCGGCCGTGTGCTACCCCCTGCTGATAAGCTCGGCTGGGCTTGTGGTCTGCCTGGTCACCACGCTCTTCGCCACCGATTTCTTCAAGGTCAAGACCGTCCGCGGGGTCGCGCCAGCGCTGAAGCTTCAGCTCATCATCTCCACCGCGCTGATGACCGTCGCGGCCCTCGTCGTCACCTTCGCCGCGCTCCCGGCCAAGTTCACCATGTTCGATTTCGGGGAACAGAAACAGGTCAAGAACTGGTAAGCCCTCGCCGCCGAGTCTCCCTGTGCATGCATTTTGCCACTGATGGATCAAGTTAAGGTAACTAATGGCCGGCGTTGGCAATGGCAGGCACGTGTTCTTCTGCGTCGCCATTGGGTTATGGGCGGGTCTGGCCATCGGTTTCACCACAGAGTACTTCACCAGTAATGCTTACAGGTAATTAATTTACTATTCGTTTGTTAATCCATTTCGTTTGTCGACGTGAGATAGTTTTGTGCTCATTGGGAAACTTTCGGGTTCGGAGTGATTAAACCTTGTGGGTTGCGCAGCCCTGTTCGGGACGTGGCCGACTCTTGCAGGACCGGCGCGGCGACCAACGTCATCTTCGGGCTGGCGCTCGGCTACAAATCCGTCATCGTGCCCGTGTTAGCCATCGCCTTGTCAATCTACGTCAGCTTCACCCTGGCATCGATCTACGGCATCGCCATCGCCGCGCTCGGGATGCTCAGCACGGTGGCCACCGGGCTGGCCATCGACGCCTACGGCCCGATCAGCGACAACGCCGGAGGCATCGCGGAGATGGCCGGCATGAGCCGCAGGATCCGGCAGCGGACGGACGCCCTCGACGCCGCGGGCAACACCACCGCGGCCATCGGCAAGGGGTTCGCCATCGGCTCGGCGGCGCTGGTGTCGCTGGCGCTGTTCGGCGCGTTCGTGAGCCGCGCGGGCGTCACGGTGATCAACGTGCTGAGCCCCAAAGTGTTCGCGGGGATGCTCGCCGGCGGGATGCTCCCGTACTGGTTCTCGGCGATGACGATGAAGAGCGTGGGCAGCGCGGCGCTGAAGATGGTGGAGGAGGTGCGGCGGCAGTTCAGCACCATCCAGGGGCTGATGGAGGGGCGCGCCACGCCGGACTACGCCAGCTGCGTGAGGATCTCGACGGACGCGTCGCTGAGGGAGATGATGCCGCCGGGGGCGCTGGTGCTGCTGGCGCCCCTCGTCGTCGGCACTTTCTTCGGCGTCCACACGCTCGCCGGCCTGCTCGCCGGCGCGCTCGTCTCGGGCGTGCAGGTGGCCATATCTGCTTCCAACAGCGGGGGAGCCTGGGACAACGCCAAGAAGTACATCGAGGCGGGTGCGTCGGAGCACGCCAAGTCCCTGGGTCCCAAGGGCTCGGAGGCGCACATGGCCGCCGTGATCGGTGACACCATCGGCGACCCGCTCAAGGATACGTCCGGGCCGTCGCTCAACATCCTCATCAAGCTCATGGCCGTTGAGTCGCTGGTCTTCGCGCCATTCTTCGCGGCTCATGGAGGCCTCATAGTCAACTGATCACACATTGCAGCAGGGATATATACATGAATGTCTGGTCTGAGAATATCATGATAGGATTGATATGGAATATTAGAGGCTTAGGTCAACCCCGAAAAATGTTGTGACATTATTGCTTAGTGAATTGTTTCTACTAAATGAATTGTCTCATGTGGTTAGCTTGGTTGGCCTAGAGAGGATATTTGTTTATTTCGCCCGATGACAGATGAAACCCACAAGCAAAGAGAGGACGTGGCGATGATCATGCTTCACTAGATGCCGCGTAGGTTATTGGACCAGTCAACGAAGTGTCATGCAGATAGCATACAGAGCTCTACGGTGAGTCAATGACAAATCACCGCTACATGTATTCAATAACTATAATGAGCGTATTATGAAGACCAGTGTACAACATAGTCCACCAAATTGTTTCTAAATGTTTGGACCGGACAATTCAAACAACTAAATTTGTGTGGACTGATTCGGAGGTCCGGAATCTTACAAACTGGATTCAAACATATGAGAAGTTTGCGGGTTGTCCGGACCTTCGCCACATACGCATATGACATGGCCGGCCCATCCAAAACCCTTGGTCTATGTGTTTCTTGTTACAGAATCTCGGATCCACTAACACCAGCGTTTCTGACCTACTTGCGTCAAGAGGCCCAACCGGAGAACAACACCAGTTTTATGAGAAGCCTTGGGCT
>NC_057796.1:347710710-347717894 GCF_018294505.1 Triticum aestivum | reverse complement strand
CTGATGTGGGACTAAACCCAACAATCTCCCCCTCACACATCGGTCACCCATGGGCCCACTGACACTAGCGTTTCCAGCCCACCAACCATGACCGATCACCCGTGAGTCCACCGATATTTATTTCGGCCACCTGGGCTCTGATACCAATTGTTACGCAATCTCGGGTCCGCTAACACTAGCGTTTTCGACTAACCTGCGTCAACAGGCCCAACCGGAGAGCAACACCAACTTATGAGAAGCCTTGGGCCCTCTCCCCCCAAAAGACTAGCCTGTTAGGAGGGGACACCCCCACCATTATAAGTCGTGTTATGTCTCCCCCCACAACCGATGTGGGACTAAACCCAACATTCCCGAACCCTCCCCTGCATTAATGTTGCTGAGTGCGGAAGCAACTAGACGATCGCCTACCCACATTGATTTTTTTGAAAAGGAGGTTTACCTCCGGCCTCTGCACCGATCGGTGCATGCGGCCATATTATTAAAAAGCGTAAGAAGGTCTTAAGTTCCAATGCTGCTCATAATCCGAGCAAAGAGAAAAAATAAATCTGTAACGTGCGATATTCGGTGAAAACGCTCCACATCCGGCAATAAAGAATAGACCACGATGCCTACACACCTAGCCTATTATTAAGTCGCCATCCAAATCGGCTGAATATAGCCCGTGCTACCGTCTCCCAGCGGTTGCACCCAATATCCAAAGGCTCCCTGAAATCCGCATAAGTGAGTAACGACCACATACGGATCCAAGCTATAGCTCTATAGATGACCTGCAAAAAGTTAGTGAAGTTTGTCCCATTAAATATCATATCATTTCTCGTGTTCCATATAGCCCATAAGAGTGCACATATCCCTATCTGAATACGTTTAGCTATATATTTGTCCACTCCATTAAGCCACGTCCCAAATAACGTGTTTATGCTCGTTGGGGGATGAATGTTAAAAGCTATATGAATTGATCGCCATAACAATTTTGCAAGCGGACATCGGAGAAAGAGGTGTTTAATCGATTCATTTTGGTCAAAACAACATCTGGAGTTACCAACCCAATTTCTTTTTAGCAAATTGTCTTTGGTCAAAATAACTCCTTTGTGCACGAACCACATAAAGATTTTGATGTGAAGCGGAACTTTAATCTTCCATATGTGTAAAGACCTCGACAATGGACCGGAATCAATTAAGTCCAAATACATGGATTTCATAGAGAAAATTCCATTCGAGGTTAACTTCCACCTGATTGTATCTTCCTGGTCTGAAAGTTGAACATCCATCAACCTACGGACCAGGTGAAGCCAAGCATTCCAGCGTTCCCCTACGAGGGATCTCCTAAACTGGATATTAAGTGGTACCGAGCTTAATACTGTGGTGACATAATCCTCCTTACGTTGCACAATATTATATAAGGAATGGTATTGTAGAGCCAAAGGCGTCTCCCCTAGCCAAGTATCCTCCCAGAATCTAGTAGTGGTACCATTACCAACTAAGAACTTTACCCGTTGGAAAAAAATATATGTTTGTCCTCATTAATCCCTTCCAAAAGGGTGAGTTTGCTGGCCTTGCACTAACTTGGGCCAAGGTCTTAGAGTGTAAGTATTTATTCCACAAGATCTGTATCCACATGCCCTCGGTCTCGGTAGATAGTCTGTATAACCATCTGCTAAGCAGACATCTATTCTTAACCTCTAAATTTTCGATCCCTAGCCCGCCTTGGTCTTTTGGTCTACACACTATATCTCATCTAGCCATTCTGTATTTCTTCTTGGCCTCATCACTTTGCCAAAAGAATCGAGATCTATAGAAGTCGAGTCTTTTCCATACCCCTACCGGTACTTCGAAGAAAGATAAGAGGAACATCGGCAGGCTTGTCAAAACCGAATTTATTAAAAATAGCCGACCTCCATAAGACATTAGCTTGCCCTTCCAGCAGCTTAGCTTTTTTTCAAATCTATCTTCAATACATTCCATTCCTGGTTCGTTAGCCGATGATGATGAATTGGGATCCCTAGATAACTAAATGGTAAAGATCCCATTTCACAACCGAACAAGTTTCTGTAATCATCTTGTTCTTCTTTAGCTCTCCCAAAGCAGAACAATTCGCTCTTATTAAAGTTGATTTTGAGCCCAGACATTTGCTCAAAAAGGCATAACACAAGCTTCATATTCCTAGCTTTTGCAAGATCGTGTTCCATGAATATAATAGTATCATCCGCATATAGTAGAACGGAGACGCCCCCGTCTACAAGATGTGGGACGAGTCCTCCTACTTGGCCACTCTCTTTATCCCGACCAATAAGTACTGCCAACATATCCGCTACAATGTTAAACAGCACAGGAGACATGGAGTCCCCATGTCGTAACCCCTTACGTGTCTGGAAGTAATGACCTGTATCATCATTAACTTTTATTCCGACACTGCCTTTCTGTATGAAGGAATCCACCTGAGATCTCCAAGATTCATTGAATCCCTTCATACGTAAGGCTTGTCAGAGGAAGGGCCATTTGACCTTATCATAGGCTTTTTCGAAATCCACTTTGAAGATAACACCATCTAGTTTCTTCGTATGGATTTCGTGCAACGTTTCATGTAGGACTACAACCCCTTCTAGGATTTGTCTTCCTGGCATGAAGGCAGTTTGAGTTGGTTGCACAACCGAATGAGCTATCCGAGTTAGCTTATTCGTGCCAACCTTTGTAAAAATCTTAAAGCTAACATTGAGAAGACAGATCGGCCTGAACTACTCAATGCGAACAACTTCCACCTTCTTAGGCAACAACGTTATTGTTCCAAAATTAAGGTGAAACAAATCCAAGTGACCATCGAATAAATCATGAAACATAGGCATAAGATCTCGCTTGATGATGTGCCAGCATTTTTGATAAAACTCCGCCGAAAAACCATCCAGCCCGGGCGCTTTATTATGCTTCATTTGCATTATTGCCTCAAACACCTCTTTCTCAGAAAAAGGGGCAGCCAACACCTCATTCTCATCTGAATTGAGTTGAGGTATGTCCCCAATCGTACTCTCGTCTAGAGATACGAAACTTTCTTCGGGTGCTCCGAAAAGTTTCTTATAATAATCGGAGATGTACAATTTTAGGTTCTCATGTCCTACAATTGTACCCTCATCTTGTTCTAACTGGATTATCTTTTTCTTTCTATATTTCCCATTAGCTATCATGTGGAAGAATTGTGTATTATCATCCCCTTGGACGATCTTAAAAATCTTTGCTCTAAGCGCCCATTTCATCTCTTCCTCTCTCATAAGGGCTTGTAACTTCTTCTCTGCCTCTTTCTTGATATCTCGCTCAAAAATATTAAGAAGAGTGGATTCCGCTTTCACATCGAGTTCATTAATAATTTGTGTCAATCTCTCCTTTTCAACTTTATAAATACCACTTTGATTTTTGGCCCAGCCTCTCAAAAACTGGCGCAAATGTCTAATTTTGTTTTGCCATCTCACCATATTAGAGGACCCGCCAGAGTCCCTGGCCCATTCAGTCGCAATGAGCTCCATGAAACGCTCCCTTTCAAACCATCCTAGTTCGAAAGAGAAAGTATTTCTATTTCCCACATGAGTTGCTTCCCCTGAATCAACTAGTAGTGGTGTATGGTCCGAAATTCCCCTCTGTAAAGCCTGCACTGTTACCAGTGGAAACTTCTGTTCCCATTCCACACTAGCGAGAACCCTATCCAGTTTCTCGTAAGTAGGGATAGGCAAGGTATTAGCACACGTGAATTGTCTACCAGTGAGGTCAATCTCCCTCAAATCGAGACTTTCAATTATAATATTAAACATGAATGACCATCTTCCATCGAAGTTATCATTATTTTTTCCTCTTGTCTTCTAATGATATTGAAATCACCTCCCACCAGAATGGGTAACCTTTCATCCCCGCAAATTCTCACCAAATCTGCGAGGAAGTCAGGTTTAAGCTCTGGCTGCGCCGCACCATATACAGCCACCAAAGCCCATCTGAAGCCATCAATTTTTGATCTTACACGAAATTTGACAGCAAAATCACCGTGGACCACATTGAGCACTTCTAAAGTGTCGCACTTCACTCCAAGTAAGATCCCTCCGGATCGCCCCCTTGGAGGTAGACAATGCCAATCAAAATCAACCCCCCCTGAAATGGTATTGAGAAACTGCGGTGTGAAGTGTTGGGGAACGTAGTAATTTCAAAAAATTTCCTACGCACACGCAAGATCATGGTGATGCATAGCAACGAGAGGGGATAGTGTTGTCCACGTACCCTCGTAGACCGACAGCGGAAGCGTTATCACAACGCGGTTGATGTAGTCATACGTCTTCACGATCCGACCGATCAAGTACCGAACGCACGGCACCTCCGAGTTCTACACACGTTCAGCTCGATGACGTCCCTCGAACTCCGATCCAGCCGAGTGTTGAGAGAGAGTTTCGTCAGCACGACGGCGTGGTGACGATGATGATGTTCCACCGGCGCAGGGCTTCGCCTAAGCTCCGCAACGGTATTATCGAGGTGTAATATGGTGGAGGGGGGCACCACACACGGCTAAGAGATCTCAAGGATCAATTGTTGTGTCTCTGGGGTGCCCCCCTGCCCCCGTATATAAAGGAGCAAGGGAGGAGGAGGCCGGCCCTAGGAGGGGGCGCACCAAGTGTGGAGTCCTACTAGGACTCCCTAGTCCTAGTAGGATTCCACCTCCCATATGGAATAGGAAAAGAGGAAGGGAAAAAGAGAAGGAAGGAAGGGGGCGCCCCCCTTCCCTAGTCCAATTCGGACCAGACCAAGGGGAGGGGTGCGGCCACCCTTGAGGCCCTTTTTCTTCTTTCCCGTATGGCCCAATAAGGCCCAATACATATTCCCGTAACTCTCCGGTACTCCGAAAAATACCCGAATCACTCGGAACCTTTCCGAAGTCCGAATTTAGTCGTCCAATATATCGATCTTTACGTCTCAACCATTTCGAGACTCCTCGTCATGTCCCCGATCTTATCCGGGACTCCGAACTCCTTCGGTACATCAACATACATAAACTCATAATAAAACTGTCATCGTAACTTTAAGCGTGCGGACCCTACGGGTTCGAGAACTATGTAGACATGACCGAGACACGTCTCTGGTCAATAACCAATAGCGGGACCTGGATGCCCATATTGGCTCCCACATATTCTACGAAGATCTTTATCGGTCAGACCGCATAACAACATACGTTGTTCCCTTTGTCATTGGTATGTTACTTGCCCGAGATTCGATCGTCGGTATCTCGATACCTAGTTCAATCTCGTTACCGGCAAGTCTCTTTACTCGTTCCGTAATACATCATCCCGCAACTAACTCATTAGTCACAATGCTTGCAAGGCTTATAGTGATGTGCATTACCGAGTGGGCCCAGAGATACCTCTCCGACAATCGGAGTGACAAATCCTAATCTCAAAATACGCCAACCCAACAAGTACCTTTGGAGACACCTGTAGAGCACCTTTATAATCACCCAGTTACGTTGTGACGTTTGGTAGCACACAAAGTGTTCCTCCGGTAAACGGGAGTTGCATAATCTTAGTCATAGGAACATGTATAAGTCATGAAGAAAGCAATAGCAACATACTAAACGATCGGGTGCTAAGCTAACGGAATGGGTCAAGTCAATCACGTCATTCTCCTAATGAGGTGATCTCGTTAATCAAATGACAACTCATGTCTATGGCTAGGAAACATAACCATCTTTGATTAACGAGCTAGTCAAGTAGAGGCATACTAGTGACACTCTGCTTGTCTATGTATTCACACATGTATTATGTTTCCGGTTAATACAATTCTAGCATGAATAATAAACATTTATCATGATATAAGGAAACATATAATACTTTATTATTGCCTCTAGGGCATATTTCCTTCATGAAGTTGTCCCTACCCGTCTCCAATAAGGCCATAAAATCCAATTTTTGTTCTACAGATGTCTCACTAAGGAATCTCCTTTTAGCCAAGTCCGCTATTAAGCCTAGGTCGGGTTGCGGCGTATTGTTTGGCCGAGGCCGGGCATGACCCAGGAAAGTGTGTCCGGCCGGAGTTAATCTAGCGTGGTGGGTAAGTTGGTGCACCCCTGCAGGGAAGAAAACATCTATCGATAGCCTGTCCTACGGTAACGGACACTTGGAGTTGTATCCCAATCGATACAACTAGATCTGGATACTTGTGATGAGAATTGGATTGTGATGAGAAATTGATAGTATGGCTCTGGGATTGCTTTCTCGCAGGGAGTCGAGAAAGGATCTCTGGCCGAGGTTGATAACACAACTACTACTTTACTTTATGCTACTCTTACCTCTTCTGATGCTGCAAGATGCTTGGAGCTGCTTGAAGATGCTAGTCTTTGATAGGCTAGGCTTTCCCCTTCTCTTCTGGCATTCTGCAGTTCAGTCCACATATATAGCCCATTTCATTGATACCGATGCATATGTAGTGTAGATCCTTGCTTGCGAGTACTTTGGATGAGTACTCACGGTTGCTTTGTGTAACACCCCGGATGTAACTTTCCATATTTGTAACTCCGACTCTTGCCATTTTCGGCTATGTCTTATGATATTCCCTCCGTGGTCGGGTTTTGTTTGTCGTTTTGCATTTTGTTCATGTCATGCATTTCATATCATGTCATCATGCGCATTGCATTTGCATACGTGTTCGTCTCATGCATCCGAGCATTTTCCCCGTTGTCCGTTTTGCAATCCGGCGCTCCTATCTCCTCCGGTGCACCCCTCTTGTTGTCTTTCGTGTGCGGGTGTCTAACATTCTCGGAATGGACCGAGGCTTGTCAAGTGGTCTTAGTATACCACCCGGAGACCACCGGTCAAGTTTCGTTCCATTTGGAGGTCGTTTGGTACTCCAACGGTTAACCGGGTAACCGCAAAGTCCATCTGTGTGTTCCAGCAAAAACCCCCTCTCTAAACAGCCCAAAACCTACCAAACTCTCTTCCATGCTGTAGGTCGTTCGATCACGATCGTGTGGGCGAAAACCGCACCTCATTTGGACTCTCCTAGCTCCCTCTACCTATTTATATATGAGACCCCCGAGATTTTCGCGCAGTACAACCCTAGCTCCGTTCCCTCTCCGTCGCCGGACACGTCCGGATCGGACCGGACGCGTCCGCCGCCGCGCCCCGCCCTACCGGAAGCTGCCACGTGGCGCCCCACCGCCGTTCTTC